>NC_133661.1:162164993-162322755 GCF_037893015.1 Macrotis lagotis
TAGGTGATTCAGTGGATTGAGCACTAGGCTTGGAGTCAGGAAGACCAAAGTTTAAATCTCAGCTCAGATACCCACTAGGTGTATGACCTTGAGCAAATCACTTAAACCCTGTTTGCCTGAGTTTCCTCATCTATAAAATAAACTAGAGAAGAAAATGGTAAATTATTTAAGTATCTTTTGTGAAAAAAATACCAAAAAACAAATGAATTCATGAAATCAGACATGACCGAAACAATTGAATAATACTATGTAGATAAAGAGAAAGGGGTCCAGTTAAATGTGGGATTTTTACTCAGAGGACTTTTATTGAATTCCACCTTTCTGTATTAGCACCTACTTGATCTTTGCCAAATCACTTCCTCTCTCTAGTTTGTTTCCTCATATGTAATAAGAAGTCTTTCCTAGATTGAGGGTTCTCAACTTGGGATGCTTGAACTTTTTTCTTTTTTACATTTTGGTAAAATTTCAATACAAATGGCTCCATAATCCAAGAACCCCCTAGAACTAAGTTGGTTTGCAACTGAGATCATAGAAGGAAAGAAGACTTTCCATTCATTATCTCATTTGATCCTTGAAGCAATATTATAAGGTAGGCAAGGCAAGCTTGTTTATTTTCATTGGTAAATTGACAAATGTAGACAGAGGAAGGGACTTAGTGAGAAGCACATTTTCCACAACTTAATAAGTATTCCACAATTATTATTCTTATTGTATCATCTGTACCTAAAGGTACCATAGGAAGAACTGTGACTCTGGAACCAAAGGACCTGGGTTCAAATTCCACCTCTGATGCTAAATGTGAACTTGGGTGAGGCATTTCAACTGTAGATCTAAGTTTTATTTCTAAAATAAGGGGATTGAACTAGATTGACTTTGAGGTCTCTTCCAATACAATTCTTTTTCTATGATCTATGTAATATTCCATCTTACCAAAAACAAACCTGATACTCCCTCCTCTCCTACACAGAGGTATCTATACTCTCTGTGATGTTTGTCCTTTGTTCTCGAAGAAGACCATGATAATCAGGGAGGTGATGTCATGACATGCAAGTGAATTGGATTTGAGTGAGGGGGGCTGTGCTAAATCACCAATCTTACTTTCTTCTCTAGAACCATTTGGATCCAGTGGCTACATATAAATTAGGACAACTGGAAATGACTCTGTAACTGTAACACCAACACCCATTTTCTCAGGACAGAAGTTCTTAAGTAGGGATAAATAAAAATATTTTGATATCTAAATTTCAATATAATTGGTTTTCTCCATCTTTTCTGTGCATTTGATTTTATGTACAGAAAAACATAATGAAGCTTCACTGGATAATCAAAGGGGAGATCATCACAAAAGAGGCTACGAGCAAGTCTTAGATAGACGTGGTTAATCTAACAATGCCTTCCCCATTCACACTGTGCCACCTAACTGCCCTTAATGTGGTATTTTAGTTGAGACTTTAAGAAAGTCTAGGAAGTCAGTAGTTGGAACAGAAGAGGAAAAGAGTTCCAGCATGAATATTGGACTTGGAATTAGGAAGATCTGAGTTCAAATTTTTCCTAAATTATTGATGTTTCAGAATCCTGGCTAACAAGTCCTCATATTAATGCTCTATGTGCTGGTTGTTCAGTCTTTTGTTTCTGGAGCAGCTACGGTGAGAGATCTGAGAGAGACAGTTGTGGTTCATTTTGGGTGATGAAATCACCAGATTTTATGGCTCAGAAGGGTAAAAAAAGGCATAGACTTTAATACCCAGGTTGATCAGGTTACTACAAAAGGTTCACAGATTACTAAAAAAAAAATGAACAAAAAACAACCATATAGTTGCTATAAAAGTTCACAAGTTAAGTTCTTTAATAAGGTAAAGAAAGTGAGTTTTTAAGAAGAGTGTAAGGTTAAGCAAGAAAGAGACTTTACAAGCTGGACTGGGGAGACTAGCAAAGGCAATTAAGTATAGGAAATAAGGGGAACAGCCACAAGATGGTAACTGGGCTTAGACTGCCATGATTCCAACTGCATGGAACTGACACCACAATGGGTCAGCATGGAGAAAAGAAGGGGAAAGGAAATGGAGTAGCTTGCTCCCTGACTGAGTCATTGTAAAAAGAGAGAAAAAGGAAGGAAAAGAAGGCCAGAATCTCTTTAAATATGCTTCTGGGGTGGGAAAGGGGGGGCATGTTTAAGGAATGGTAGTACCAGGTGTAGGAGCAATTAACACCCATGTAAGGTAGCATATACTGCCCATGAGTAGCATCTACTGCACCTGCCCCCAAGGGTGAATATACATGACCAAGGTCAGCCCACATAATGTTAAGTCTATAGTGGTCTGAAGGACAGGTGGGGCAGTAGATAAAGCACCGACCCGCCCTGGAGTTAGGAGAACCTAAGTTCAGATCTGGTCTCAGACACGTGATACTTACAACTTGTGTGACCTTGGGCAAATCACTTAACCCATTGCCCCACCAAAACCAAAAAACAAAAATAGAAGGGAAAAAAAAGGATTTCAAAGGACATAAAGCAATGCATAGGACTATGTAAAGGGTATCTGTTGCCAGATTTATTGCTAAATGGTGTTTATCAAAGACAATATAGAATGGAGAATACTTTAACAGTACAAAAAATTACGAGATTTTTTCCACTACAAAAGGCAAATTATAATATTTCTCTGTGTCCAAAGTTACCCTGCTTTAGCTTCAGTCATGTCTAACTCCCTGAAACCCTTTTTAGGGTTTTCTTGTTTAAAATTTTAGAGTGATTTGCCATTTCTTTCTCTAGCTTATTTTACAGATGATGAAAGAGGGGCAAACACAGAGTTAAATGTCTTGCCCAGAGTTACATAACTAGTAAGTGTCTGAGGCTGGATTTGAACTCATTTCTTTCTGACTCCAGGCCTAGGTTCTCTATCCACTGCATCATCTGTGTAGCAATATGAATATGTCATTCCCAAATCTTTATCTCCATCCAGGAACTCTAATTCTGAATTTCCAACTACCCACTGATCACTTCTACTTGGATAACCCACTCTCACCAAAAACAAGACATCACCCTCTCCCTTCCCCAAATTAGCCTTTCTCTGTTGTTTAGCTTTTTTAAGCATTGAGTTAATGCAAGAAATTCAAGGCAATACCTTTCAAGTACTCACACTGTTTTTTAGGATACTTTTAGTATTTGCTTTACAGCTCCTGGACTTAATTTTACATTACATAATTTCCACCTGGTGTCTGACAGAATGTTTTCTTTTGACTTAGAAAAGCTCTAAGATGTCCTTAAATCTGTTTACACTGGTTTTCCCTTTTCTTTAATATCCACTCTGACTACTCCAAAAAGCTTTTAGATACACTAGGGCTAAATAAAATAAACATCCTCCTTATTGTTTTAACTTTCATGTATATTGGTTTAGTGCCTAGTTACAGTGGAAAAAGTAGATTTGTAGCACAGATTTCTCATGTTGTCTATTTTTTGTAACTTTTTGTTTTTGAGGGAATATATGACCTGTGACTTTAAAATAAAATTATATAATCTATTTTAGAAAAATGTCAAGCGTTCACAGCTTTTATAAAAGTTGAAATTTCCAATATTCTTTAATAGGATACCTTTCCCAAATTTGGAAAACTAATTTTGAGCTAGTTGGGTATTGTACTTTATGGGAGTCTCTTCACTTGTTGCTGAAATATTTTGGAAACTATCTTCATCACTTCATAAGTTTATTTCTGTATTGATTTGATGTCACTTTGTAGTATTAGATGATAAACTACCAGGCTTATGTCATAGTCATAGGTAACTAAATCGGGGACTAACAAAAATTTTTACTACTTTTATTTTTCTGTATCTCTTATTTATTTGATTTCTATGTTGTTTTTTATTCATTATTTTTTAAATATCCATTAGTCAAGAGTATTTGACTTTTTTTGGTTTGTTGGCTTTTTCTTTTTGCAAGACAATGGGGTTAATTAATCAACTTGCCCAAAGTCACACAGCTAGGTAATTATTAAGTGTCTGAAACCGAATTTGAACTCAGTTCCTCCTGTCTCCAAGGCTGGTGCTCTACCCACTGTGCTACCTAGCTGCACCCTTCTTGTTTAAACATAAAAAATATGAAAGAATAATTTTACTTGAATCTCTCATTTTTATTGCCATAGGAAATTCCCACTATTAATTCAGCTCAATAACCATACTCTTACTTAGAAAGTTTCCTTTCTGAAAACAATAACAAACATTTATATAGCTCTTTAATATTTACAAAGTTGTTTATATGCTATATTATTTGATTTTCACAACTCTGTATTGGAGTGAGGATTTGACTTTAATCTGACTCCTAGTCCAGGAATCTTTCCACAATAAATTCTTGCCTTACTATCTCTAAAAGCTCTACCAGCTTTAAGTGTTATGATCACTACTCATAGGAAGTTTACAATATTCTTGAGAAGACAGGATATATAAGGGAAGCAATAATACAGTTAAATATGTTATGTTATATGTATATATATATATATATGTATATATGTATATATATATATATATTATTCACAGAAGTTGAGTATGTTGGCTTGGAAAACTACATGGTAAAACTGAGGACTTGAACTTGATCCTGAAAGACAGGGAGACCTTGGATTAGCAGATGAAGTGGAACTGAGGTAGGCATTCCAGAGGGATAATGGCATGAAGGGGGAAAAAGTTGGAAATGTACATGTAGACCTGAGGTTTTACATAAAGTATTATAATGAAACACCAAAAAGAGATGGGACTAGGTTATGGATATCTGTAGATAGCAAGTTAGAAAACTGGATTTTGTTCTTTAGGTCATCGGGGGCATTGAATATTTTGTTATGGAGTATGTGTACAAAGCAATATTTTAGGTAGTAGTGTATTGAATGGATTATACTAAAGAAAGACTGAAAGGTAAAAGGCAAGCTGGGAGGAAATAATCACAATAATCTAGTTGATGAGTATAAAGACTGGAATAATGGCAGTAGTAGTAATAGAAAGGAAAAGGGGAATATAAGTGATTTCACAAAGGAAGAAAAAAACAGGGTTTGACTGATTGGATCAGAAGGTAGGGTGAAAAAGGAGTCAAAATGACTGTGTGATAATGAGCCCAAGTGATTAGAAAAATGATGTCACCTTTAACAGAAATATGGATATTATATGGGGAAGCCAGTTCAAGAAGGAAAATGATCATTGGTTTTAGACATGTGGAATCTGAGGTGATAGAGTTTTATCAAGTGGAAATAGTAAAGGCATTATTGTAGGTATAATATTGGAGTTCAAGACAGAGAACAGGACTAGAGATAAGACTTTGGGAATTCTCTGTGTGAAAGTAATCACTGAGTTATATATGTGCATGACATCCCTAAAAGTATATTGAAAGAGAAGAGGAAAAGAAAGTACTAAGGACAGAAAGTAGAAGACAAATAATAGAAGCATTCAAAACAACCATGTGATCTGGCAATCTGGAAGTAGAAAATGACTTTGAATGAATGGAATGGTAAGAAGGTAAGGCTAAGTAGTGCCTAGGTCAGTCAATTGTCAATAAGCACTTATTAAGTGAACAGGTACTATTAAATCTTGGAATACTAAAAAAAAGACACTGAAAAGTGGGAAGGGGTGAGAGGTACAAAGATGGAGAAAAGAAGGAAGGAAGGAAGGAAGGAAGGAAGGAAGGAAGGAAGGAAGGAAGGAAGCATACCCAGACTGAGGGGGGGGGTACGGACACAGTGTAATCCTACAACCATTTGGGAAATGATGAAGTTTGAGTTTCAGACTAGATTTGTTGTTGCAGAAAGATGAGTTTCTGGTGACAATGGAGAAGTCCAATGAAGAAACCAGACAGCACAAAATGAAATATCTGACTGGGTTCCTTCCTTAAACAGAGGATCTGGGAGGTTCTTTCTTAGGCTGTCTACCCTCTACCCTCTCTAATCAGAAAAAAGTAAGGACCAGAGAGGCAGAAGATATTGAAGTATGTTTCAGAGTAATTTGATCTTGCAGGAGGATGAGTAGGTAGTAAAAAAGTAAGGTAGTGGGTAAAACTATTTATTGGACAATTTTATATGTTGAAGAAGAGACATAGATGGTAGCAAATAGGAGATGTAGAGCAAATAGAGACTTTTTTATTGTTTGTTTTACTCTAGACTGAAAATGTGTATTTGTCTTTAGATTAAGGAGAAGTCATTGGAAGGAAGAGTAAAGATTCCAGAAAGAGAAAATGATGGAGAAATTATATTGTACCTTATCTACAAAGAGGTGATAGCCAATTTAAAGTGCCAGAAATAGACCCGTCTTGTATGTTTATCAAGGAGAGAGAGAGAGAGAGAGAGAGAGAGAGAGAGAGAGAGATTAGAATAGCATTTGGAATAGAATTAAGTCATTAACTGAGAAATAAAGTGCCCAGAGTTCATTCTTGAATATCCTGATAAAAACTGACAGTCATTTACCTTCCCAAAATAGAGTAAAGTATATTTTCTTATTGTGGGTTTTAATATAGTTACAACCCTTTTAAAAGCTACTTTGGGGGAAATAGAATAGACATTTGCCTGAAATAGTAACCAGCATATCAGCAAATTAGATTTTTAAGTTTATGTAGCTTTCAAGAATGTCAATTAAAAGAGGTGACTTTAATCCTCACCTCCACATAACTAGTATGTAAATCTGGACAATGAATTTAGGCTCTCAGCCTCATTTTCTACATCTGATGATATTAATACATGGACTGCTATCTCACAGGATTATTATGACAAAAGTAGTTTATAAAACTTAGAGTGTTATAGAATTTGAATTATTAATTATTATTTTTCCTAGATATGTGATTTCACAGGTGTAGGGAATTCCATCCATTAATACAAATTGGAATTTATCTGTAATTTTATTAGAGCACCCAGATTTTAATTGACTTGTGGGTAGGGAGACAGTGTGTGTTAGAGGTCTGACTTGAAATCAGTTTTTCCAGACTGTAGTGCAAACTCTCTATTTTTTTCACCCCACAGAAACTGCTTCTGTGTGTAATAATATAATAATGTGTCAGTGGTGCTAAAATTTGCCTAGATCATCTTGATTAGACTGAATAAAGGATCTATGAGATCTATATTTCTGGTAAAGTAGCTTAATTTTGCCCTAATTTTTTTCTTTTTTTTTCTTAAACAGATATTTAATCCTGTTTAGCCTATCATGAGTCAGTTGTCAGTAAGTCTTCTTTGTCTATCTGCTGCATACAAACCTGTTAAATATAGATTTCTTTCATCTTGTGATTGTGAAAATGATTTTTAAACATATAGTTCTATAAAATTTCAAACTGATTTGAAATCCTGGAACTTTGTGAACATGTCTCAGGAGTATTTTGGCACTATGATAAGAATTTGGGGTGACTTAGAAAAAAAAGATTCTATTTCATATTTTGTTTTTTTTAAATAACTTAAACAAGACCCACATCTTCTAGAAAAATCACTCTCGAGTTTCTGACTGGATTATAGCTCAGAATCTAAGTCTAAATTATTTTTGCTCATACACATTATAGCTTGTCTTCCCTGAGGCTTATTTGGACATTCCCTCTTCTAAATCAGCAAACTCTGTCTGGAGATGTGTTGTATTATTGAACTACTAAATCGAATTAAATTTAGCCCCAGAGGGGAGCATCTAAAATTTTTAAAAGAACATTAAATAAATACAGTTAACTGACTAAAGGAAAATGGAACCTGAGCCATAAACACCAACCTGTTCCAAAACTATCTAAAGAAGCCAAGAACAGAAAAGCATAGGCAGAAATTTGATATCAGCTCAAGTACCCTGTGCCCAAATTATATAGACTTTCTAAAAGATTGCATATACTTTATGAAAATCTCTTTTGCTACCTCTAATAAAATAGATCGATAAAACAAGGGATGTCACCCTTTGATCATCTCCTTCATTTCCTGATTTATCTCCCAGGTTGAGAACCTGACCCTTCACTGCTTGTCTTCTTCCCTCTGCCCCCTTTACCCAAGTCCAAGTAATATTTCCCTTCCAGAATATTCTCAGATTTTAAGTTTTGCCAAATAAATCCACTAATGTGTGTTTTGAATATTAACTTTAATAGAAGAATGTAGGGATGCTTTAAAGCTGGGTTACTTTGCCCCATCTGTTTTAGTGAAGCAATAACATGTCTTTGTTTAGGCAACAATCCTTAGAACAGATGTCAACATCTCTGAAGTCTACTATTCCCTCATCCTAACTTCAGTGCTGGGAACAATGTCAGATACTCCAAGGTCCCCTTTTCTAGCTGGATTCTAAGACTTTCAGGATCTGTACTCTTCTTCCTTAGAAAAATCTAAAATAATATTGGCAATAAGAAAAGAAAAGAAACAAAGAAAGCCATTAAAGTATTTTTTTTTCAATTCTGAGAAGAAAAAAGGAAGAAATTCATAGGGAAACACAAATAGGCAGGACAGCTTTGAAAGTAACATGCTTAAATTAGAAAATCATTTTGGAAAATAAAATACATATGGCAGAAATATAATCTTGTTTTCCTGTAAAACAAATTTTGCTTAGGGTTTGTTAAACTGACAATTTTTTAATATTTTAAAATACTTGCTGATTAATTTGGTTGATTTATCTGAGGTTCAGAAAGAAAACAGTAGTTGAAGATACTGAAAAACTTTGAGAAGTCAAAAAAAGGAATTGAGAAACCTTTTGTTAGGTGGTTTTATTCTTAATGAAATAGGGAGAGTTATGAGGGTGAGAATGTATTTGGGAATTTGAAGGATGAAGAATGGTAGCTATTTAGCCTCAATATTAATCTCTTTGATATTCATTTTCCTCATTTGTAAAAATGAAGGGGTTGGAATTATAGAATGTTGGGGTTTAAGTATTCTAATAGTTAGTTGTAACATGAGTATGAGAGAAGTTTAGAATCACAGCCTAATTGAATACACCTCTCTTCTTCCTAGTTAATTTTCCCTAATCTTTTTATCCCATATTCTAAGAAAATCAAGGGGTATGCTTTAATATTTCCTTATTAATTACAAAAAAATCATAACTTTTCAATTACTCTAAACCCTAATTCAGCTTATTAAATATTATGTATTTAATAAACCAAAAAGACCTCTATTCCTATAAGCTTTTGCTCATCATCCCCTAAATTCCTGAGATTAAAAAACAAGGTTGCTGACTGTGCATTTTACTAATGTTATAACAAATAATAAAATAAAGACAAATTACAATAACCATTTTATCAATTGTGGGAATTATCATAAAAACTGCTAATTTTTCATCACTTCTGTAAATATAGTCTTACCAATCAATTTTCTCAGAATAACAGTTAAAAGTAAATTCTCTTCATGTTTTTCAGTCCCTTCGTAGACTCCTATAGAATGATAATTAAACCATGATTGTCCAACACTTAATTCCCTCTTAAATTTAGACTAACACTAGTTAAAATATCTTTGGGAAATACTATTGAAGGACTTCTTTTATGTGGGTAAGAACCTTAGAAGAAAGAGTGAGGGAGTCCTTGATGGGTACTGCCATATTCATGAGAAAGTTAAATGGAATCACCTACTTAGGTACCTTAGGATACATCTGGTTCAGCTCCTTAATTTCACAAATGAAGAAATCAGGTCCCAGAGATATGAAGAAGCTTCCTTAGATCATACAAGTAATAAGTGCTAGAGAAAGAAAAGAGTTGAAATAAAATTTGTTCATTCCATACTGACTGCTCTTTCCACTTAGTATAAAAACCTTAGATCTTCTGTCTAAATACTGCTTTCAAATGATTTCTGATTCTCTCAGACTGGCCAACATGACCAGAAAGGACATTGATCATTGTTGGAAGGGTTGTGGGAAATCTGGGATACTAATACATTGTTGGGTGGAGCTGTGAACTCATCCCATTTTTTCTGGAGAGCAGTCTGGAACTATGCCCAAAGGGCAACAAAAATGTGTATACCCTTTAATCCAGCAATACCACTACTTGGCCTATACCCTGAAGAGATGAAAAAGGGTAAAAGCATCACTTATACAAAAATATTCATAGCAGCTCTATTTGTGGTGGCAAAGAATTGGAAATCAAGTAAATGTCCTTCAATTAGGGAATGGCATAGCAAACTGTGGCATATGTATGTCATGTAACACTATCGTTCTTTTAGAAACCAGGAGGGACTAGAATTCAAGGAAGCCTGGAGGGATTTACATAAACTGGTGCTGAGTGAGATGAGCAGAACCAGAAAAACATTGTACATCCTAACAGCAACATGGGGGTGATGATCAATCTTGATGGACTTGCTCATTTCATCAGTGCAACAATCAGGGACAATTTGGGGCTCTCTGCAATAGAAAATACCATCTGTATCTATCTGAGGAGTTTGAACAAAGACCAAGGACTATTACTTTTAATTTAGGAAAAAACTAATATCTTATTGTCTGATTTTGCTATCTCTTTTACTTTATGTTTCTTCCTTAAGGATATGATTTCTCTCTCATCACATTCAATTTGGATCAGTGTATACCATGCGAACAATGCAAAGACTGGCAAATTGTCTTCTATGGAAGGTGGGGGGAGGGAAGTAAGATTAGGGGGAAAATTGTAAAGCTCAAAATAAATAAAATCTTTTTTTAAAAAAAAAAAGAGGACTAGGGGCAGCTAGGTGATGCAGTAGATAGAACACTGGTCCTGGAATCAGGAAGACCTGAGTTCAGATTTGACCTCAGACACTTAATAATTGCCTAGCTGTGTGACCTTGGGCAAGTCATTTAAACCCAATGCTTTAAATAAAAAAAAATTAAAAAGAGGGTTAATGATATCAGAAAGGTGATGACTTGCAAGTAAATTGAATTTATTTATTTAAAAAATAAACAAGTAAATAATGATTTGTGAAAGAAGAAACAATGGCTCTCTAGGCAGGCCTAGGTTTTTTTCCACCTCAAGATTGTAACACAGAGCAGCTTGTGTCAGAATGCATGACTGTGAAGGTGTTTAGGAACATAAAATGAACATGCCAATTTACTCCAAGCCTGTCTAAATGGTGGGAAATGTGTTTGAAGGGCAACTCAGTGGAACAGTGCAATCAAGAGAACAGGAGTTTGCATCCAGCCTCTGACACTTACTAGCTGTGTGATCTTGAGCAAGTCACTTAGCCCTGCCTGCCTTGCATCCAGGACCACCTCCTGTCATCCAGATTCACATCTGGACTCTGGACCCAGATGACTCTGGAGGAGAAAGTGAAATTGGTAACTTAGGTACCCCCTTACTCAAAGTCCAAATCTTGTGGATTTGGCTTATCATGGTATCACCTCTCTGATGTCATGGTCTTCTTCGAAAACGAAGGACAAACATTCCAGACTGCCATCAAAATGAATTAAATGCAGAAAGACAGTTAAATAGAAAGTTGATTTTTTTTCCTCTTTCCCTGCCCCCTGCCCCATGGTACAATGTTTCTCTGTGGCAAATATAGAAATGTATGTAGGTGGGTGGAGGGTCTGGAAAGGTTTCAAAATGTAAAGAAATTGATGTTAGGAAATCTTTTAGTTGGGGGAAAAAGTAAGAAAGGGAAAAAACGCCTACGCTTTGTAAATAGCCAAGTTAAAAAATTTTGCTTCAGAAATAACCCAAGGCAGAGGCTTTTGATGACATGGTCGCCTGAAGATCAGAAGATTAGAGCTTCAGATATACTTGGCATGGTTTTTTTGATGCTAAAATATACTATTCAAAGTTGAAGAAAGAATTATATTCAATTCTAGGAAAATAACCAGAGTCACACTAAGCAATGGTCAGTAACGGTTAAGTAAACAAGGTACATAATTAGGTAGGTGTTTGAATTGTTTGCAACTTGTACTTTGGGATTTTGTTATCCTCTCTTTAATGTCAATATGTTTAACTGTCTTAACAGATGGATTTTCTTTCTTAAAGGAAAACTAAGAGGAAATGCATAGAAATCTTTCTCTGCTAACTAAGGGAAGACTGGTCCCTTGCGCAAGAAGACCACACACCTGGTAGTAGAGCATCCTAACTGTAGGCAAAATACTTAAAAGGAAAAAATATAACCTCTTGAGTACTGGTCCTGTGAATTGAATCCTCAAAAAACACAGGAATGTCACAAGTCAACCCGTCTATGAACATTTATTAAAATATTCACTCTGTGTGAGGTGCCCTGCTAAGCACTAGGACTACAAAGAAAGGTTGAGGTTAGTCCTTGCTCTAGGACAGCTCATAGTCCAATGGGGGGTGTGAGTTGGCCAGTATAAAAGATGCAAAAATTATGTAATACAGGATTAAATCAGAAATAAAAAAACAGAGGAAGGGCTCTATTTTAAGCTTCCCCAATGTTCAAGGCATGCATCTGTGCACAGTGTTTATCATTGTTTCCATCACATGTATAAAATATATTGTGATTTGTTATTTCTTTCCTGTTATGCTTTGATCTCTTTGAGGATATAAAATGAATTTTTTGTCATTCCTATATGTTTCTCCATAATCTCTCTGTAAATATATAGCACATAATGTAGAACACTTTATTGATACATGTTATTTATTTATCAAGAGACTGAATGCCCTTCAGTGGTAGACCCTCTATTTTAACCCTTTTCCAAAGTCTTGCTGTCTTGTCATTCATTTTTGGAGGACCATGACATCAGGAAGATGATGCCATGAATTTCAGGTGCATTGAATTTAAGTTAAGGAGAGCTGTGTAGAATCACCACCTCACACTCTCTCCTCCAGAACCATCTGTTCCAGTGGCAAGATATAGATCAGGACAATTAGAGATGACCTGGATGCAGTGGGAAAACTTGGCCTTTTTAAATTAAGGTCTTCCCCAAGTCTCAGTTTGGCTGAGGCAACACCCATTCAGTGATTGAAGCTAGATAAGAAATCGCCTTTATTGAGTGTGAGGATTTTTGAAGGGGTACTGGCCCTAGAAGCCAGACTTTACCTTAAAGATATTGGTATTGCCAAGTTTAATAAAGTAATATTGCACTAATAATCCTAATTTTTAAATAGTAACTTTTAAAACTCTGAACCACATTTAATTCATAAAATTGAAAGATGAAATGCTAATGTAACAAAATGTTGTTCCAGATAATGGAATATTTTTAAATCACTTCCAAGGTTTTCATAATCAGTTCCAGCTCAGTTGACAAGCCCATTAAACAGAAATAATTGAGAAAAAGAAGAAAAAAGGTCATAATTGAGAAGATTAACTCCCTCCTATTAAGGGTTTCCAACTTAGTAACCTTAGGGATATTTTTATGAGTTGATCTGTAACTTTTTTAACCCATTTTTCTGGGAAAATGTTAACATCTTGAAATAATCTCCTGCTTCACGCTCTATTCTTTTTGGTTTTTCATTTTGACATTTCTATTCCTAATTGCAAGAATTATTACATCAATCCCAGAAGATTTGTGAACACTTACTCTTTTATAGACTCTCATAAAGAAAAAGAATATTTAACATTTCCCTCACTATCCCATCTATGAGAGAAGGGTAGGTTAGAGATCCTTTCACCTCTATTTGGTCATTGACAAGATTTTGATATTGGTATGATTTTCTGAAATAAGGAGTGGTCCCACATAGAAGAATAGAATGCAGCCAAGAAGCAAAGGAGACAGAAAAATAGCAAGAATGACCATAATTTCTTAATTTAAATAGGTATTGAACAAGTTATTTCCTATATCTCTCTTCTACCTCTAAAGTTATTATTCTCCAAGTTCCAGGCATGAATCCTAGACATTTTGTTTGAATCTTTCTAGTTATGTATAAATGAATTTAATTTTTTCTTCAGATCTGCTTTCTACAATTTAATTCCATATATATTCATTTAGTGTATGTTATAGTCAACCTGTATTCATTACGTACCTAGCAATATGTTAGGTACTTAGACCTTTATTAATTCCCTCAGATCCTGTGTATCTGATCTCAGTTGTTTTAAATTCACTTGTTTTACCTAGTTTTTCAGGCTGAAGAAAATGAGTATAAGAAGATACTAGAGGTATAGAGAGGGCATATGGACAGAGGCATAAGATTGGACATCCTTGCATATGGTATCTGACAACCTCCTATTGAAAGAAAAAAATATTTTTAAAAAGAGCCCTCTGGAGTCATTTGTTGTAAAGTCAAACAGCTCTATACACTTCACTAAGTCAAGAAGGAACATAAGTGTTCAACTTGGTGTAGTGAAAAGAATACTGAATTTGGGATAAAAAGAAAAAGAACCTGGGTTCAAATCCTGGTTCTTCTGTTTGTTTGAAGTTGGATGAGTCACCCCTTCTCGAGATCATTTTCCTCATCTCGTTAAATGAAGACAGTCCTTTCAAGTCCATTTCCAACTCTAAATCAGTGATCTTATAACCCCATTGTTAACAGTAGAACCTGTTGACCTAAAAAGAGACATTTCAGTCCTACATACAAGTTCAGTTCTAAAGGAAGCTGATCTCTAAAGAAATGTGTCAGGTTCTTTGTCGTTATCTGTGGCTCTTTGAGTCTTTAACCTGGAGTCCTGGGGAAAATCGCTTCAAACTAAATTTTTACACATGTTTAGGTCTCTTCCAGAAGACAGTTGAGGTCTTCAATATTTATCAGATATAGGACTTCTACTTACTTCCTCTATTCAAAAGGAATTCTTTAAATCAAAGACTCATATGTGTCCAATGGCAAAGATATGACAAATGTGAACTAGTAGTTTAAAGTTCATAGAGCTCATATTAGTACTCTCCTGAGAACTTAAATCATCAAAACATTAAACAATATTAGGACTATTGAATAAATTCACTTTTACTTTGCTCCATGTTATACAAACAAAGCCTTCAATGATTGTGACTTCTATCAAAACAAGTCAGAGATTGAGCTCATCTCCACAGAAATTCCTTCTTGTCAGTCAATTCTAACTGAGAGACTTGGTTAGCTTATCTCCAAGTTTGAAGATGTCCATTTTGGGATAGCTTTTTGGTCAAAATGAAAGAAACAAAGTAAAAGAGTTGGTCAGTGTCTTAGGATCACAACTCAGGTTCACCTAGATGAACATATGGGTTTGCTGCCATGTGCAATCAGTTGCCATAGAGGCAGGGATAGGTGTGCCTCATGGAAAGTCCATGAGCTAACCCCACAGAATCCCCTCAATCTCAGAAACTTGAAAGACAGCAAAAGTAGATGTTACCTATTCCTTTAAAGTTTACAAGTAGGTAGCTGGCTATTCCTTGATCATGGGCCAGTCCTTTTTTTTGATGCCCTAACTCTTCTTGTTCCTATCACAGTGACAAAGGGAATATTGTATTAATTGAGACTATTGGGATCTTTCATCACTGAGACCTCCAGAGGCTCAATTCCACACATGCTCTATGGTGGGGGTGGGAGCTGTTTCATGACCATCCCTTATACTGTGAATCACTAGGAAAAGGTTAATCATAGAATTTTACAGCCAGAATGGAGCTTAAAAATCACTTAGTGCAAACCCCCAATTTTATAGATAGGAAAACTGAGATATACAAAGGGAAAAGACTTGAGAAAGTCATAGTAAATCTAGGAAGGACAACAAGGTTTCACAAAGATTAAAGTGCCAATCCTGGAATCAGGGGGACCTGAGTTCAAATCTCAGACACTTACTAGCTGTGTGACCCTGGGAAAGTCTCTTTAAGCTGTTTGCCTCTGTTCTTCATCTGGAAAGTTATATGGAGAAAGAAATAGCATACCATTCCAGCATCTTTGCCAATAAAACTCCAAATGACATCAAGAAGATTTGGATACAACTAAAAACTGTGTAATTTGGGTAGTCAGACATTAATTACCTATATGGAAATTTTATTTCTTTGGACCTCATTTTTCTCATTTGTAAAATGAAGAGTAGAATTATGGGCCAAAACTAATAAGATAAAAGTTAACTGAGAAATGATCATAATCCAGAACTTGTGTTCATAATATCAACTAAAAATGAGGGAGATGTAAATAGACAACAATTCACATGAAAAAAATAGCTGGAGTAGTTGATGGATTGCAGGCTAGCAGTGCGAAATGACATCTACAAAGATTAGGATGATGTTAGTTTTCATAGTATCACAGTCAAGGAAAAGTGTTGGTTACATTGTTAGAAAATTATCTTCAATTCCATAACATTCTCGGAAGGATTTTTATAAGATAGCAGAGATCTAGAGTTCAACAAGGATCACCACTGGGACCTTGAGATTGAAGGACCTGGGGGTTATTTATTCTGGAGAAGAGAAGAGTTAGGGAACATTATAGCTTTCTTTCAAGGATTTGAAGGGTGATCACTTTAGAAAGATAGATTGAATATATTTTACATAGCCCCAAAGAATCAAACTAAGAGAATGGTTTAGATTTAGATTTGATATAATGTGTGTAAGTATGTTTTGGGGAGGGGGTAGGAATTTCTAACACTTACGCTTGTCCAAAAATGAATTGATCTGCCTTCAAACATAATGAGCTCCTGTTCACTAGAAGTGAAGACTGGGAGAACACTTGTGGGAATATTCTTGGTCAAGTCCCAGTTGGTCTCTGGAATCTCTTCTGATATCAGGCAGCCATCCAATTGCAAGTACCATAATCCCATGATTCTCTGGCTTGGGTCAGTGTTCTTTCCAGTGTACCACACTAGAATTCACTGCTTCCTCAAGGGAGCTTTAGGTAGCTATAATTGTTAGGAAGAAATTTTCTTAACTCAACCTCAATTCCTCTCTTTATAAATTTCTCTCATTCCTAGCTCTGTCTGTAATGTACTACCAAAGAAAGGGCAAAGGATTTGGAAAAAGAAGACCTGGTTCAAAAATCTTCCTTTATTGTTGCTTTGTGAATTTGGGACAAGTCACCTAACTTCTCTCAGCCTCAGTTTTCTCTTCCTTAAAATGAAAAGGTTTGGCCAAATATCTCAGAAATCTCATACAATTCTAAATCTGTGTTTCTATGATTCTATCTTCTAGGATCCTAAATAAGTTGCTCATAGTCACATGGCTACTGAATATAAGAACATTGATCTGACTCCAGGTTTCCTACCTGCAAGGCCTTTGCTCTTTCTGCTACAGTACACTACCTCCTAATTGTGGAATCTTCAGCATATCACAGTTTTCTCACGTATTTGGTGTTAGAATTAAACTAAATGGTCTCCAAGATCCCTTCCAATTTTAATAATCTATTACTCTAGAGTCTAATGACTTTATGCTAAAATGAAAATTAATCATTTAGGTATCGGATGATTATGGCTTAATGTATAACTCTCACCTAGATAATTATATTTTTAAAAAAGGACATGGGTATGATTGACTATATTCCCTTTTTTCTGAGGGAAGGATTCACCTGGGTGTTTCCAGTTGGAGCCACTGATGAGCTCTGATCATCTCCTCCCCACCTAAGAGGAAATAAATGAAAGTCAATTATACCATCTCAGAAAGGATTCTAATCCTTCCCATAGGGAACTAGATTTCTTAACTAGCTGAAAGAATGAACATTAGCACACAATTAAGTGTGGCAATACTGGAGTTTCCTGCTTTGGAGGAAAATGTACATGTTAAAATCCTAGCTAGGAAAAAAAAAACACTCCCAAACTTAAAAAGAAATGGTTGGGTGTATACCATATTCAAGGAACCGTAACAGTGTCAGAGACCAGCCAATTTCCCAACTAATTAGTTTAAGGGTCTGTGTGTGATCGAATTCCAGGACATTAAATATTCACACAAGGGTGTTCCAAAACATTAATGTCTCGATTGACAAAGGAGATGTGGGTGTGGGCATAAATGAACATTTGAGTTTAATTTGTATTATTCTGTTCTATTCTATTACTTGGTTTTCTGTTATTCTAGCTTAATAGTTGCTGTGCATTTCATCTGTGGAGACCATAAGGTCATTTTATTGGAATTCTGGTTCTGCTCCATCCTTCAAAACATTTCAGGACATTCTTTGCTCTCTACTTTGTCTTATATGGAAAGAAAATGTGATTATTTAAAATTGCATTGTTAAGCACCTGACAACCAAGAAAACTTTAGATATTCTAGTTATTCCTAGAAGATAATCTTCCTTGATTGAAGTCAATAATTTAGCTAGAAGAACCAAAGCTAGAACTTTCCACAGTCCATAAGGATCTATCCCACCCTAATGGAAAGAGGATTGAACTGGGAGTCAAGAGACCTGGGTCTCAGTTTCAGCTGTGCCATTTAATCCTGTGCCACATTGGGCAAATTTCATGATATCTTAAAGACTGTTTTCTCATTTGTAAGATGAAGAGATTGAAATACTTGATTGCTAAAGCTTCCTTATATGCAGGTTCTAATATACAGGGTACCTAATGGCCCAGAAGATAAGAGTGTTGGAAACCCAGGTAAGTCTGAGTTCATATCCTAATGTACACTTTTACTAGCTGTGTAACTATGGGCAAAGCATTTAATTTCTTTAAGGCTAGTATGTGTGTATATATATATATATATATATATATATATATATATATATATATATATATATATAATTAGAATACTGCCTAAATCATAGGATTGTTGTGAGAGTTAAATAAGATAATATAGATTGTCTCCAAACTCTTAAAACATTTTAAAACTGTAGCTTAAAAAAAAGTTCAGTGTTAAACTTCAGCTTAAAAATTCACTGCCTTTGAGGATGCCCTATTTATAGAAAGTGGTTTTTGGGGTTTTTTTAATTGATATTTTATTTTTCCAAATGCATGTTATGAAAAGTTCTTCAACATTCATCCATATGCATATGTATATTTTTAAGTTACAAAATTTCCTTCCACCCTCCCTTTCAAAGCAGCCCTCTCCCTTCAGTGACAAATAGTTAGGTTAACGGTGTACATGCATGTTTGTAATAAACATGTTCACAGATTAGTCATTTTTGGCATAAGGAATTAGGATTAAGGCAAAGAGATACTTTTTTTATAAACTGTTCATCAGATTCTGAAGTTTTTTTAAAATTTATTTTTGTTTTGTTTTGTTTTGTTTTTCTTTCTCTGGATGGAGATAGCATTATCCACAGCAGTCTAATATTGTTGTCCTAGTTCTCTGAACTGCTGAGAGGAGCTGCTTCCATTAAGGTTAATCATCTCACAATGTTGTTAATGTGTACATTGTTCTCTTGGTTCCCCTCTCTTTGCTCAGCTTCAGATCCTGTAATTCATCCCATGCTTCTCTAGAGTCAGAACATTTGTGATTTCTTATAGAATAATAACATTCTGTAGTATTCAAATACTGTAACTTGTTTAGCCATTGCCCAACTGATGGGCATCCCATCAATTTTCAATTCTTTGCCACTACAAAAAAAAAGCTGCTATGAATATTTTGGAATATGTTAGACTTTTCCCATTTTTTATGATTTCTTATGGATATAGACCTAGATTTGGAATTACTGGGTCAAAGGGTATGGACAGTTTTATTGCTCTTTCAGTAAAATTCCATATTACTTTCCAAAATGGCTGGATTATTTCACAATTCCACCAACAATGCATTAATGTCTCAATCCTCCCATACCCTCTCCAACATTGATCATTTTCCCTTTTTCTCATCTTGACCAATCTGATAGGTGTGAGGTGACCCCTCATTGTTGTTTTAATTTGCATTTCTCTAATCAATAGTGATTTGGAGCATTCACTCATAGGATTGTTTTTTAGCTTTAGTTTCCTTCATTTGAAAACAGTCTCTTCATGTGCTTTGACCATTTATCAATTGGGGAATGAGTTGTGACCTTATAAATTTGATGCAATTCTCTATATATTTTAGAAATGAGACCTTTATCAAGACTCCTAGTTATGTACATTGTTTCCCAGCTTTCTGTTTTCCTTCTAATTTTGGTAATGTTGATTTTATTAGTGTAAAACCTTTTTAATTTAATATAGTCAAAATCATTCATTTTGCAGTTTTAATGTACCATATTTCTTGTTTGTTCATAAATTTGTCCCCTTTCCATAGATCAGATAGGTAATTTCTTGGTTTATTAATTATCTATGGTGTCACTCTTTGTGTCTAAATCCTGTACCCATTTTGACCTTATTTTGGTGTAGGATGTGGGATGTGAATCTATGCCTAGTTTTTGCCATACTATTTTCAGTTTTCCCAACAATTTTTGTAAATTTGGGTTTGTTAAACTGTAGATTGCTGTAGTCATTTACCATGGTTTCTTTTGAACCTATCCTAATCCACCAATCCATTAGTCTATTTCTTAACCAATACCAGATTTTGATGACAGCACACTTTATAGTATAGTTTTTAGATCTGATAAAGCTTTACATATTTTTCATCAGTTCCCTTGCTATTCTTGACCTTTTGTTGCTCTAGATGAATTTTGTTACTATTTTTTATACCTTGGTAAAATAGTTATTTGATAGTTTGATTGGTTTGGCACTGAATAAATAATTTAATTTGGGTAGAATTGTCATTTTTACTATATTAGCTTGACCTACCCATGAGCAGTTGACATTTTTCAAATTATTTAGATCTGGCTTTATTTGATTGAGAAGTATTTTATAATAGTATTCATACAGTTTTGGGGTTTGTCTTGGGAGATAGATTCCCAAGTATTTAATATTGTCTATAGTTACTTTAAATGGAATTTCTCTTTCTATCTCTTACTCTTAGGCTTTGTTGTTTATATATAAAAATGCTGATAATTGAGGAGGGTTTATTTTATATTCTGCTACTTTGCTGAATTTGTTCATTGTTTCAAGGAGTTTTTTAGATGATTTTTCTCAGGTTCTCTAAATATACCATTATATTATCTGCAGAGTGAAAACTTTGCTTCCTAATTGCCAGTTCTTATTCCTTCAATTTCTTTTTCTTATTGCCAAAGCTAAGATTTCTAATAGTATATAGAATCTTAATGATGATAACGGGTATCCTGGTTTCACCCCTGTTTTTATTGGAAAGGCTTATTCCCATTACATATTTGTTGATGGTTTTAGATAGATGCTATTTATTATTTTAAGGAAAACTCCATTTATTCCTAAACTTTCTAGTGGTTTTTTCATAGAAATGGATGTGGCATTTTATCAAAAAACATTTCCAGCATCTACTGAGATAATCATAAGATTTCTGTTTGTTTTGCTAGTGATATGCTGCAGTCTCATTGCTAAAATTTTATTCAAGAGTTTTTCCATCAATTTTAATTAGGGAAATTGGTCTATAATTTTCTTTGTCTGTTTTAGTTTTTCCTGGTTTAGGTATCAGCATCGTGTGTTCTCATAAAGGGAATTTGACAGAACTTCTTCTATTTTTAAGTAGTTTATGTAAAACAGAAATCAATTTTTCCTAAAATGTAAATCCATCTGGACCTAGAGACTTTTTCTTAGGGAGTTTAATGATGATTTCTTCAATTTTTTTCTGAAATGTGGTTATTAAGTATGTTATTTTCTCTTCTGTTAATCTGGGCAGTTTTTATTTTTTTTAAATATCCATCCATTTCATTCAAGTTATCAAATTTTTGGCATACAGTTAGGCAAAATAGTTCTGAATTGTCTCTAATTTTCTCATTGGTGGTTAGTAAACCCTTTTCATTTCTGATATTGTACTTTGGTTATCTTCTTTCTTTTTAAAAATCAGATTAACCAAAGGTTATTTTAATTTTTTTTCATAAAATCAACTCTCAGTATTATTTATAAGATCAATGGTTTTCTTGCTTTCAGTTTTATTAATCTCTCCACTGATTTTTCAGAATTTCTAATTTGGTATTTAATTGGGGATCTTTAATTTTTTTTCTAGCTTTTTTAGTTATCCGATTCATTCATCTTCTCTTTCCTCTATTTTATTTATATAGAAATTTAGAGATAAAAAATTTTTCTCTCAAAACTACCTTGGCTACATCTCATAAATTTTGATATGATGTCTCATTAGTATCATTTTCTTGGATATAATTATTACTTCTATTATTTGCTGTTTGATCTAACTATTATTTAAGATCAAGTTCTTTAGTTTCCAATTAGTTTTTAGATTATCTCTCCATGACCCATTATTACATATAATTTTTATTGTACCATGATCTGAGAAATGTATATTTATTATTTCTGTCTTTCTACATTTGATTATCATATTTTTGTGCCATAGTACATGGTCAGTTTTTGAATAGGTGCCATGAACTACCAAGACAAAAGGTATATTCTTTTCTATACCCATTGAGTTTTCTCTAGAGGTCTATCATAACAAAGTTTTCTAAGATTTCATTCACCTTCTTAATTTCCTTTTTTGTTTATTTTGTGGTTAAATTTATCTAGTTCTGAGAGAGGAAGGTTGAGGTCCCCCATTATTAAAGTTTTCCTGCCTATGCCTCCTTGTAATTCACTCAGTTTTTCCTCTAGGAATTTGGATCTATACCACTAGGTGCATACATGTTTAGTAATGATATAGCTTCTTTACAAATAGTGCCTTTTAAGAAGTTGTAGTTTCCTTCCTTATCCTTTTTAATGAGATTGATTTTTGCTTTTACTTTATCTGAGATCAGGATTTCCAACCCTGATTTTTTACTTCAGGTGAGGCATAATATATTTTGCTCCATTCTTTTACTTTTATCCTGTGTGTATTTTTCTGCTTCAAATGTGTTTTTCTTGTAAACAACATATTATAGGACTCTGGTTTTTAATCCATTCTGCTATCTGCTTCTGTTTTTATGGGATAGTTCATTCCATTCACATTTACAGTTAAGATTACTGTAATTCTGTCTTTCTGTCCATGTTATCTTTTTTCATTTATATTTTTCTCTTTCCTTTCCTCTGATCCCTCTCCTCACCAAAATTTTACTCCCTTTCACCTTTTACTTTTCTTTTAAAATTTAATTTTCAGTTTATTTTCATTTATACATTTGCCTTCCCTTTTATGGGTCCCTTCTTCCTTTTTCTTTCCCTTTCCCCATCCACCCCTTCCCTGTAGATTAGGATAGATTTTTAAACTCAAGTGGGAATGTATCTTATTCCCTCTCTGGGCCAAATATATTGAACAGAATTTACTCAGGGTTCACACTCTCCCTTCTTTCCCTCTAAAATTATAAATCTTTGTGTTTCTTTATCTGATGTTATTTAATCACTCAAGGACTATTAATCAGGTATCATCAATCACAGTTTAATTTTTTAATTGCTTCATAAGCTCATATTGTTATCAAAGTATCACAGATTGATTGCTTGATTACTTAATAAACAACATTGTCTCAAATTAGAATTAAAATCATTTTTTCCCTTACCCCCTTTTCAAGTACTCTGCAAGGATGCAAACCTCCTCATAAGCCAAAGTATCATCCAAAGTTAAATCATTTCTTGAACTATTTGCACCCCTCCCTTAGGCCTATTTTCTCTCTCACTTTACCCTCCCACCCACCAAGTACTTAATTACTTGGTAAGTGAAGCTTGCATTATGTCAACCCTGACTTAATTAATAGAATATTAAAGGACTCTAAGTATTGGGGGATTCTGTAGGTCTCACTTGAGAACTTTACATGCCTGGAGAACAACCAACTGGGGCCCAAACCTGAGCTCCATACTTTCAGTGGAGCCTTTTGCCCAGAACAAACAAGAAGCTACCCACACCCCCTCAGGCTAAGAAGTGGTCAACAGAATCCACTCAATGGAAAGAGATTAAGCCCCTCCCCTCCCAGGGCCCAGGCCATTGTTCAAGGTCAACAGTCAATTTAGACCCTGCTGCTGAGGGCCCCAAACACTCCAGGGAAAGCAACCAGCACTCCCTAATGGTGGGCCCTTGGAACTACTAAGCCAAGCCTCTAGGATGTTCAAAAGCAAACCTCTGAGAGCCAGCCCCCCCCACAAGATCCTAGAAAGATGAAGAAAGGTCAGGAAAAAGGGGGGTTCATGAAGAAATACTTAGAATAGACAGATTCTAGCCCAGAGAGAGATCTAGCACTGCTGAAGACAATATGAATTGGTCTCCAGCCCAGAAAGACTTCCTTGAAGAAATCAAGAAGGAGTTTAAAAGTCAATTGGAAAAATTGGGAAAAGAAACTCAAGAGAAAATTAACACATTGCAAGAGAAAACTAACATCTCACAATAAGAAAACAAATCCTTGGAAAAATACAATTGGTCAAATACAAAATGAGTAATTCAGATCTTCAATTGGGCAAATGCAAAAACAAAATGATTCTCTCAAAACTACACTTGGGCAAATGGGAAAACTCCTTCAAAAATAGAATTGACCAACTGGAAACCTAGTTGCCAAAGATAAATGAAGAAAAATCTTCTCTAAAAAAAAGAATGGAATTGGTGGAAATTGATGACTTCATGAGACAGTAATATTGTGTTAAACAAAACCAAAAGATTGAAAAAATAGAAGAAAATGTAAAATAGCTCATCAGCAAAACCACTGACCTAGAAGCCAGATCAAGAAGGGAGAACCTGAGAATTATAGACCTTCCTGAAAACATTGAAAAGAAAAAAAAGCCTGGACTTAATATTACAGGATTTAGTGATGGAAAACTGCCCTGATATCATGGAACCAGAGGGCAAAATAGTTTTCTTCCGCCTCTGGAAAGAGATTCTAAAATGAAAACACCAAGGAATGTTGTGGCCAAATTCCAGAACTATCAGATAAAAAAAAATCCTGCAAGCAGACAGAAAGAAAAAAATTAAAAACCAAGGAGCCACAGTAAGAATTACAAAGAACCTGGCCTCAGCAACATTAAGGGATTGAAGGGTCTGGAATGATATATTCCAAAGATCAAGGGAGCTTGGAATCCAGCCAAGAATCCATGACCCAGCAAAGCTGAGCCTTCTCTTCCAGGGGAATGGATAGACATTTAATGAAATGAGAGACTTTCAAAATTTCATGATGAAAAGACCAGAGCTAAATAGAAAATTGGGACATCAAACAGGAGTCTCAAGAGACACATGAAAAGGTTAAAAAAAAGATAAAGGAAAAAAATTACTATCCAATAAGATGAACCTGGCCATATACCCACTTGGGAGAAAGAGTCTCATAATTCTTGAGAATTGTAACTCTGTTAAAGAGAATATACTTAGCCAGAAGTGATGGACACTCATAACTTTTCTATGACTCATATAGAATTGTTTAAAAACAATACCTCATTTAAAAGGGGGACAGTAAGGAGATGGGCAGATGGAAGAGACTGAATGGGGTAAAACTCATTACATCAAGAGGTACAAAAGACCTATAGTAATTGAGGAGAAGAAGGAATGAGATGAGAACCACCTGAATCCTCATCTCATCAGATTTGACTTAAAGTTAACTTAGACACACTCAGTTAAGAAACTTACCTTAACTTTCAAACATTAAAAAGGGGAAAGGGGAGGGGGAGGGGGAGGAAAAGAGTAATTAATGGAAGGAAAGGAAAAAGGGGAAAAGGGAAAGGGGAAAGAAAGGGGAGGGGGTTGATATAAGCGGACAAACACACTGAAGGTGGCAGTATTCGGAAACAAAATACTGGGAAATATGGATAAAGGGGGAAAGGGGACAAATACAAACAGAAGGAAGATAGCATGGAGGGCAATAAAGAGTTGGTAATTATTACTTTGAATGTGAATGGGATGAACTCTCCCTTAAAATGTAAGTGAATAGCAAAGTGGATTAAAAACCAAAATCCTTCAATATACTGCTTATAAGAAACTCATTTGAAGCAAAGAGATACACATAGAGTAAAGGTAAAAGGTTGGAGTAAAATATATTTTGCTTCAGCTGAAGTGAAAAAATCAGGGGTAGCAATCCTTATCTCACAAAGCAGTTGCAAAAATGGATAACATTAAAAGAGATAAAGAAGGAAACTATATCCTCCTAAAAAGTACCATAGATAATAAAGTAATTTCAATCCTAAATATGTATGCACCCAATGGTATAGCATCCCAATTCTTAGAGGAGAAGTTGAAAGAGCTACAGGAAGATATAGACAGCAAAACTCTACTAGTAGAAGCTCAACCTCCCACTCTCAGATTTAGAAAAATAGAATCATAAAATAAACAAGAAGGAAGTTAAGGAGGTAAATAGATTGTTACAAAACCTAGACATGATAGCCCTATGGAGGAAATTGAATGTGGATAGAAAGGAATATGCTTTTTTTCTGTAGTACATGGCACTTACACAAAAATTGACCATGTACTGGGACATAAAAACCTAATGATCAATTGTAGAAAGGCAGAAATAGTGAATACATCTTTCTCAGATCATAATGCAATAATAATCATATGCAATACTGGGTTGGGGGGATACAGACCCAGAACTAATTGGAAACCAAATAACCTCATTTTAAGGAATGAGTTGGATCAAGCAACAAATTATGGAAAGAATTAATTATTTCTTCCTAGCAATGAAACAACAAACCAAAACCTATGGGATACACTCAAAGAAACTCTCATGGAATATATTATATCTTCAAATGCTTGCATGAATAAATTAGAGAAAGAAGAAATCGATGAACTAAATATTCAACTAAAAAAATTAGAGAAAGAACAAATTAAGAACCCCCAATTAAATACCAAATTAGAAATTCTAAAAATTAAAGGAGAAATTCATAAAATCAAAAGCAAGAAAACTGTTGAACTAATAAAACCAAGAGCTAGTTTTATGAAAAAGCTAATAAAATTGGTAAACCTCTGGTCAATTTGATTAAAAAAAGAAAGGAGAAAACCAAATTGCTAGTATCATAAATGAAAAAGATGAACTTACCACCAATGAGATAGAAATTAAAGTCATAATTCAGAATAATTTTGCCCAACTATGCCAATAAATTTGACAATCTAAGTGAAATGGATGAATATTTACAAAACTATAAATTTCCCAGATTAAATGAAGAGGAAGTTAAATACCTAAATAGCCCTATCTCAGAAAAATAAATTCAACAAGCCATTATTGAAATCCCTAAGAAAAAAATCTCCAGGACCAGATGGATTCACAAGTGAATTCTATCAAACATTTAAGGAGCAATTTGTTCCAAATCTACATAAACTCTTTGGAAAAACAGTGAAGATGGAACTCTACCTAACTCTTTCTATGACACCAATATAGTGCTGATACCTAAACCAGGAAGAGGGAAAACAGTGAATAAAAATTATAGAACTATCACCCTGATGAATATAGATGCAAAAATCTTAAATAAAATCTTAGCAAAACGATTACAAGTTATCACTAGGATAACACATTCTGAACAAGTAGGATTTACCCCAGGAATGCAGGGTTGATTCAAAATTAGGAAAACTGTTGGCATAATTAATTATATCAATAACATACCTATCAGAAATCATATGATCATATCAACAAATGCTGAAAAAGCTTTTGACAAAAATACAGCACCCATTACTACTAAAAACACTAGAGTGTAGGAATAAATGTATTGTTTTTCAGAATAATAAGCAGTATCTATCGGAAACCATCAACAAGCATTATATGCAATGGGGATAGGCTAGAGGTATTCCCAGTAAGATCAGGTGTGAAACAAGGATGCCCATTATCACCACTACTATTCAATATTGTATTAGAAATGTTAGCTTAAGCAATAAGAGAAGAAAAAGAAATTGAAGGAATTAGAATTAAGAAGGAAGAGACAAAACTCTCACTCTTTGCAGATGACATGATGGTATACCTAGAGAATACCAAAAAATCATCTAAAAAACTACTAGGAATAATTAGCAACTTTAGTAAAGTAGCAGGATATAAAATGAACCCTCATAAATCTTCAACATTTCTATATATGACTAGCAAGATACAGCAGAAAGAACTAGAAAGAGAAATCCCATTCAAAGTAACCTCAGACAATTTAAAATACCTCGGAATCTGCCTGCCAAGGCAGACTCAAAAACTTTTTGAAAACAATTGCAAAACACTTCTCGCACAAGTAAAATCAGATTTAAATAACTGGGCAAATATCAAATGTTCATTGATAGGTCGAGCTAATATAATGAAAATGGCAATTCTGCCAAAACTAAACTATTTATTTAGTGCCCTATCAATCAAAATTCCAAAAAAATTATTTTAGTGAGTTAGAAAAAGTTGTAAGTAAATTTATATGGAGAAATAAAAAGTCAAGAATTTCCAGGGATTCAATGAAAAAGTGCAAAAGAAGGTGGCTTAGCCTTACCAGATCTAAAATTATATTATAAAGCATCAGTCTTCAAAACTGTCTGGTATTGGCTAAGAAACAGAGTGGTGGATCAGTGGAATAGACTAGGTGCAATAGCAGGAAATGATTATAGTAATCTGCTGTTTGCTAAACCCAAAGAGTCCAGCTATTGGTATAATAACACTCTCTTCAATAAAAACTGTTGGGAAAATTAGAAGTTAGTATGGAAGAAACTTAGATTAGACCAACACCTCACACCCTATACCAAGATAAGATCAAAATGGATATAGGATTTAGACATAAAAAACAATATTATAAGCAAACTAGAAGATCAAAGACTAGTTTACCTGTTAGATCTGTGGAAAAGGAAGCAGTCTATGACCAAGGAAAAGATGGAGAACATCATTAAAAGCAAACTAGATAAATTTTGATTACATTAAATTAAAAATCTTTTGCACAGACAAAACCACTGTAACCAAGATCAAAAGAAATGTAGTAAATTAGGAAACAATTTTTGCAACTAGTATTTCTGACAAAGGACTCATTTCTAAAATATGCAGAGAACTGAGTCAAATTTAAAAAAAAGCCATTCCCCTATTGACAAATGGTCAAAGGATATGCAAAGGCAATTTACAGTTGATGAAATCAGACTAATCTATAGTCATATGAAAAATTGCTCCAAATCATTACTTATTAGAGAAATACAAACTAAAGCATCTCTGAAATACCACCTCACACCTCTCAGACTGATCAATATGACCAGAAAGGAGTGATCAATGTTGGAAGGGATGTGGGAAATCTGGGACACTAATATATTGTTGGTGAAACTGTGAACTCATCCAGCCTTTCTGGGATTATGCCTAAAGGGCAACAAAAAATCTGGATACCCTTTGATCCAGTAATACCACTACTGGGTCTATACCCTGAAGAGATTATGAAAAAGGGTAAAAACATCACTTGTACAAAAAATATTCACAGCAGCTCTGTTTGTGGTGGCAAAGAATTGAAAATTAAATGAATGTCCTTCAATTGAGGAATGGCTTAACAAATTGTGGTATATGCATATCATGGAACACTATTGTTCTACTAGAAACCAGGAGGGATGGAAGTACAAGGAAGCCAGGAAGAATTTGCATGAACTGATGCTGAGTGAGATGAGCAGAACCAGAAGAACATTGTACACCCTAACAGCAACATGGGGGTAATGATCAACCTTTATGGACTTGTTCATTCCATTAGTGCAACAACCAAAGACAATTTGGGGTTATATGCAATGGAAAATACCATCTGTATCCAGAGAAAGAATTGTGGAGTTTGAACAAAGACCAAAGACTATTACCTTCAAATTAGAAAAAAAAAATCCAGTTATCTTTTCATGTAATTTTGCTATCTTATACTTTATTTTTCTTCCTTAAGGATATGATTTCTCTCTCATCACATTCAACTGAGATCAATGTATACCATACAACAAAGTAAAGACTAACAGAATGCCTTCTGTGGGGGTTGGGGGGAGGAAAACAAGAATAGGGGGAAAATTGTAAAACTCAAAATAAAAAAACTTTCTAAGAAAATAATAATAATAAAAAAATGAAGTTAATACCCTTGCTTTTCATCAGTGCTTTTTGACTCTTAGAGATGTCATCTTAAGACCTCTTCAATGGAGAGACAAAACTCAATTATACCCTTATCCTTTAAGTCCATTCTCTTCAATTATATTCAATCCTTTAATTATCTGAAGAGAAGTAAAGTTCTAAAGAATTAGAAGTGTTATATCTTCCCTTTTAGAGTTGTATACAGTTTGATGGTCTTGACCAACATTTGTTTGTTTTTTCCTTCCCCTTTTCAATTCTTTTTTATGTAACTCTTGAGTTGAGTATTAGGTGATTGAATTCTCTGCTCACTTCTGATCTTTGTGTCATTAAATTCTGGAAATCCACTATTTCATTGAATATTCATGTTTTTCCCTCATAGTATATGCTGAATTTTGCAGGGTTGTACATTCTTGGTTGTAATACCAGGTCCTTTGCTCTCTGATAGATGGCTTTCTAGGTCCTCCAATCCTTCAGTGTTGAGGCTGATAGGTCCTGTGTGAATCTAATTGTGTTTCATTTGTATTAGAATTGTTTCCTTTTTTCCTGCTTGTAGTATTGTCTCCTTTATTTGAGAGTTCTGGAATTTGACTATAATAGCCCTTGGAGTTTTTATCATTGCATCTCTTTCTGGAGGAACAATAGTTATAATGTTTTCTTGTTCTAGCAGATTTGGACAGTTTTCCCAAATAATTTCCTTCATGATATTCTCCAGGTTCTTTTTTATCTATGATTCCTGGTAGTCTGGTGATTCATGAATTGTCTCTCCTGGTTCTATTTTCCAGGTAATTTGTTTTCCCTAAAAGCCTTTTTATTTTGTTTGATAGAATCTTGTAGTCTCATAGATTCATTGGTTTCTATTTGTTCAAGTCTAACTTTTAGGGTTTTATTTTCTTCAATTACCTTTTGTGTTTCCTTTTCTTAAAATTGTTGAATTCTCTGGTCAATTTTTCATAATTTTCCTGCATGACTCTCATTTCTTTTTTTCCCATTTTTCTTCTTCCTTTCTTCTTTGATTTTCAAATTCCTTTTTAAGCTCTTCAATGAACTTTTGGATTTGAGTCCAATTCATAGACTGTTTTGAGACTTCCCCTGTGACTGAGTTTTCACTGATTTCTTCTTTAGACATTACATTATTATCATCTTTGTCTGTAAAGTAGTTTTCTAAAGTGAATGCTCTTTTAGCTTTTTTGTTCATCTTTTTTGTTTTTGCTCTGCTCTTGGGGTATAAGGAGTACAGATCCAAGCTTTTTCTTTTGCTAGGGCTGGGGTTTGAACCCTGGCTTGTCATTGGCCAAGATGTTGTTTATTCAGACCAGGCTTTGCCTTTGCAGAGGTTTGCTTCCTCCTTTATGTCCAGATTCTGACAGCATGATTTGTTCCCAGTCCAATCCCATCTTTTACACCAGTGTTCACAGGGTTCAGACATTGTTTGGAGTAGGGACCATACCTGCAAGCTTGCTGTCTAGATGCTGGGACCTCTGCTGTGGCTAAAAGCCTATCCTGGATTTCCTGCTCTCCTGCCTTCCTAGACTTAACTTCCCCTTTTCTCCAAAGACACAGACCTTCACTAAAGATCCTCCATAATGTCTACCATTGAAAACTTCTTTGAATCTTCTCTTTTTCCTTGGTGGGATTTGTAGTTTGAATGTCAGAGCAGAGGTTTCATTTATCTCTGGTAGGGAAAAGCTCTGGGAGCATGTTAGCTTCATGTTGCCATTTTGTCTCTGCCCCAGAAGTCCTTATATATAGATAGTGTTTTGCAAAGCCTAAAGTACTATGTAAAGGTTTTGAGGAAGGGGGGAGGGAATAATCATTTATTAAGAACCATGGCATACTAAATGTTTTGCTCTCATTTGTTAAATGTTGAAATTATCATCCTCACCACTGTTGTTGCTTAAGTTCCAGATAGTGAGGAGAAATTAATTTGGAGTTTGAATACTGAGGTTCAAATTCCACCTTTGTCAATCACTACCTCTGTGGCTCTATGCAAGTGACTGCACATCTCTGGGCCTCATTTTATTAATTTGTAAAATGCAGAGATTTGAACTAGATGACATTTTAGTTTCCATCTCTAAATCTAAGATCTATTATTCTGGAATTATGATGAAAGGATAGTTAATACTCCTAAAAGAAAGATTAGTAAGTTTACAACAAGGGATGCCCATTTGAGACTAATGCCATTGACTCTACGATTTTCCTTTAGACCAGAATTTGAAGCAGGCACAAGTCTCAGCCAAGGGAAAGTCTACTTAAAACAGGTTCAGAGAGAATAGTGTGTAGCATTCAGTTCAACTGAGAATGATATTTAGGAGTGTGCCCCAGGGTGCTATTCCTGTGCCCATGATATTGAACATTTTTAATTAGCGATTTGAATGAGGGTATAAATGGGATGTTTATCATATTTGTAGGTCATACAAAAGCTGGGGAGAGAAAGAAAGCAAATATATCAAATGACAGAATCTGTTTCCAAAGAAAGATCTTAGTACTCTAGAACAAGAGACCAAATCTAAAAAAATAAAATTTAATCCAAACAGATCCACAGTCTTAAACTTAGGTTCAAAAGACCAATGTCAGAAGTATAAGATAGTGGAGGCAAGGCATACAGCAGCTTATGTGAAAGATATTTAGAAATTGTCATGGCCTGAAATCTCAGTTTGAGTTAGTAGTGTAATATGCCCAACAAAATAAAACTAATACTGTCTTTGATTATCTTAAGTGAAGCATATTGAGTGTCTAAGAGTAGGGAGATGATGCACTATGCTGGACCAATGCTAGTTGGAATTATGTCCAATTCCAAACACCCTAATTCAGTGTGAACACTGTTAAGTTATAGAATCTCCAATGGAAGATAATCAGGATGTTGAAAAGCCTTCCCAACTTAAGACCAGTCAAGGAAACTAGGGATATTTAGCCTGAAGAAGAGAAGACTCAAGAAAAAAGCAACACAGTAGCTGCTTTTAAATATCTTAAAGGCCATCATGGAAAGGAGGGATTTGATTCATTCTCTTTGATCACAGAGAAAAGAAATGGGAAAGAGGGTAGAAGCTGCAAAATGGCAAGTTTAGATTTGAAATAAGGAATAGCTTCCTAAATATTAGAGCCATTCCAAAAGTAGAATAAGCTACCTGAGGTGGGAGTGGTTGCTTCCTTCCCAGGTATCTCAAAGCAGAAAAGGGATGACTATTTACTGGGCATGTTATAGGGAACATTATTATTCAGCTATAGGTTGAATTGACAGTCTCTTGATTTCCTTTGAATCTGGTGATTCTGTGATTTTGGGGGGCCTCCATGTGCCTTAATTTTATGTTTCTGGAAGTTTGGGGCCCTGATTACTTCTAGAGAGTGCTACCTAACAACAACTACTATTACTTTTTTAATTTATTCTGCAAGGAAAACACTCGACCATCTCAGGATGAGGAACCTTGGAATACCCTTGGAGAAGGAGGTGATATAAATAGCATCCTAGTCCCAAATGCACCTCACTTTTGATTCAGTCAATATCACTACTGGTTTCATTTTTTCCTCCTTCTTAGTAGGAGGTACAGGTAATAATGATAGTCAAGGAGAAAAAGGTAGTCCCAAAGTCAGAACAAAATGACTTAGAACATGCTCAATCAATTGTCAATCCCTTCCCTAGGTGAAGCTTTCACCATACACCATAGGTGGTCAGAGTCGATACATCTTTCCTTTTGATTTCATAAGAGAGGAAATACATCATTTCTTAATCTTTTGCTTTAAATTTAAAAAATGAAAGATTTATTTCCTGGGGGAAGGAGACATTTATTATTCCTATACTTTTTTTTAAAAAATTGTACCTAGTATCTTTGGAACACTATCCCTGTGATGCATTTAAAAAAACAATCATTCTCATTGAAATGAAGATCAAATCCACTCCTTGTATGTAGCACATCTGGAACACCCAAGAGCAATATAAATGTAGAAAAGTTATTTCTGAAGTGCCTATGAATTTATGATAGCAGGTAGTAGGCATTCCTGTAATCTGTTTGGTTTATATGTGTGAAAGATGACTGAAAATACAACTGACAAAGGAAGAATCTTGTGAGAGAAAAGTCTGATTACCATTTGAAAGTATGACTAGAATAATACATGATTGTATTTTCAGTTACAGACTTCTAAATGGTGTTAAAACACCTTCAGTCACCTATCCCTTCCACTGTATAGAGAATACACCTTTCTAGGACCTGAAACAATGAATTATCTGTAAGTAGATTCCCTCTATGTGAGAAGGGATCATTCTTGGAAGGATGACTTAGTATTAGATGGATTCTTTCCTACTGGCTAATCTTCCCCCCCACATTTTCCCTATAGCAGTGGGTAATATTTGGGGTCTCAGTTGCCCTCCTGGGAAAGGGGCAAAGAAAAGGAAGGTATACATCAAAACCTAGCAGCAGTGGCTCCAAGGGTCCCAGTCTGGAATAGCAGATGTGCTAAAGTCCTTTGCAGAGCAGAGAGAGATGAAGAGGAATATTTTCCATATGCTAGTACTCTGAAAAAAAAAGCTAAGGAAGTGACCACTTACATCTCGGGCATGTGCTTTTCTTTACATTCCCTGCTAACTTCGGGCAATATAAAATGTCTTTCTTCAATTGGAATCACTTCAGTGCCCTAATGAACAGAGAAGTGTGATATACATTTTCATCATTAAAAGCAATGTCTGAATATTGTAGGACATAATAAATGAATTAGATGGTACCTTTAGTCTCTAGGAGCTTCTGATCTGTGACTTCACATAACATTAAGTCCTTGGACTTGTTGGGCAACTGTGCCTTCTCTCCTGTCAGCCTCATCCTAGAACCCCCACTTTCCTTCAAGGTTCAGATTCAATGTTATTTTGAATAGAGAGCTTTTCTGGGTACTCCTATTATGTTAGTTCCCAACCTTTTTTAATCCTTTAAACACAATAAAATATTTACAAAAGTAATTGTCATTTACATAGCATCTTTGCAAAGCACTTTACAAATATTTTCTCATTTTATCCTCACAACAATCCTGAAAGATAGGTCCTATTGTTATCTCTCTTTTAAGTAGCTGATGAAATTGAGATAATTAAAGTAACTAGACCAGGGTAACAGAACTACCAAGAATTTAAGTCTAATTGGATTTGAACTCAGTTCTTCTTGACTCTATCCATTACATCCTTATTTACCTCACTCATTTAAAAAAGTTGAGAATTCTCAATATAAGTTTACATTTTATCCAGGGCTCATAATAGATTTTACAATTATTTTCTGCTTAAAGTGACACTTTAGAAATTTTAGAATGAATCCCATTGTTATGAACCTCCAAGGGATTCAAGAGTCACTAAATAGAAACCACTGCCCCAGTGGTTAACATTCTCTTCATCCAAAATAATTACTTTATATTTGCTTTGTATATATTTACATATACACATATGCAATGATTTATCTGGGTCCAGGTTGTGTCTTCCTCATAAAATGTTAAGTTATTTGAGGGCAAAGACTGTTACATTTTTTACTGTATTTCCAGTACTTAGCCCAGTATCTGTTACCTAGTGAGTGCTAATTGGTGAATTGAATTAAGTATAATAACATTGTAAAGATGAGGGAACTACAGCAAGAAGTAAAATGACATTTATATCTACACAAATCTGGAAATTAGACTCCCTCAAAATAAAAATAAAGAATTAGACTTTAAAATCTGCCTGATTTCCAAACTCTAATTTAGTCACTAGACAAAATATGACCTGTGGATAAACTTTGGATACTGGTCATTTCCTCTCACTTCTTGGGATAGGGGCCAGAATTAGGGGCAGAGAATTTCATTTTGCAATTTGATAGCCAGGTCAACTTTCTACAATGCTCTATATAAAGCACAATCATAATAATAACTTTTACTTCAAAATCATTATTCAAACAACTGGAATTCCTCATGCTTGTTTAATGGCATCCATAATCTATATCCCCCTTTTCCACTCCTACAAAGAACCCAAGGGTCTAAAGGTACAAATTTGAATCAAAATATACTTTAATTTCCCCTACCTCTTGAAATGTCATAGTACTAAAGAATTTAGAGCTGGAAGGAAACTTGGAGATCATCTAGCCCCTTAATTTATCATTGTCAAAACTGAGTTCCAGGGAGATGACATCATCTACTCAAGATTACACAGGTAGTGAAATACAAAGGCAGAATTGAAATCTAAGTCATTTGATTTCAAATTCAGTGCTCTTTCCCCATGAAATTCATCTTAATTCCCATATACATAATAGTGTGATACCACTTCCCTTTCAAGTTAGTTTGAAATCAGAATCAAAATTAGGGAAAATATAAGCAAAATATAAGTTTATCAGAATTGTAGACTGCTGGGGCTTTTTAATTTCTTAATCTGATATATTACTTCTTTCTAATATTCTATTATATGTAATTTCATTTTTAAAAAATATTTTCAGGTTTCAACTCTTGGATCAACCTACTAAAATGATTATGCTTACACAAAACCCTCATATATTTATACTGTTGGGTTCAAGAAAATTAGTTCACTTCTCTGCTATCTACTAGAGTTTCAAAACCCACTGGGACAAAGGATCTGTTTATTTAGAATGAAGGGAGAGTCCTTTTATTTCTAATTTCTTTCCTTTGTTTTCAGTGCAAGGGTGTTGGCTTGGAACTGAGACTTGAAGGACAATATTTACTCCATAAATTTGGCCTCAGGAAGAAATAGTTCTGTCCATGTAGCTATCTGTAAAGAGGGCGTCTTATGCTCTGCATCCTTCTTTCCTGTGACAACCCATTGCAATATGCCAGGAATTGAACTTCTTGCAGAAGTTTTGATTTATGGATCAATCAAATCACTCCAGCATGATAAAGTACATTACTTTTCTTTGCAGCCAAATACTAAAGAGTATCCCTAAAAATTAAAACTTTAAAGACAAAAAACCCCATTTTTTTACATTCATTTCTCTTTTATTGAAATGAAGGATGTGAAAAAACTTTTGGGTAATGGGAAAAGTTAGTCTGAGTTGACTTTCTTTTATATATATATTTACAATATATATATATTTTCTTTTTCTTTCTGTTTTTTTTTTATATAGCATAAAGTCATTGTATGAGCAGATAGCTTAGTTTGCTTGGTTCTAAAGAGAATAACATATTTTTAGAAACATCTTTTAATCTGCTAGATAAAGATCTCTAAGGAGATCTAATTAGTATTCATTTGAGGCCAGACAAACCAAGGAGAATGGAAGAAACATATGGGTTTTCACATTTCTTAAATTTGTGACAGAAGTTAAAAAAAAAACCCTCCACCTATCCAACAGACAAATGAGACATCCCATTTATTTGTGTAGAATAAATGACAATTATCTGCATGCCTTGAACAGTTCTATCAAGATTAATTCCTCTCCCATCCTCTTATGATTCTTACTTTCCTTCACTTCTCAACCCTTTGTAATCTGACTTCTGAACTCATCAGTCAAAATAAACTGCTTTCTCCAAAAGTTACCAAGATTTTCATAATCGACAAATCTGATGCTTTCTTAGCCTTCAGACTTCTTGACATCTCTTATACATTTGTTATTGCTGATCGTTCTCTCCTAACATTGTTCCTTTTCTCTATTTTAGTGACATTGTTCTTATCCTAGCTGTGGGATCATATTTCAGTCTCCTTTGATGATTCTCTCTGACTTTAGTCATATCATGCTCTTGAGCTTTTTCTCTCACTCTCTAGCTACTTTGTGTTTATCAATCAACAAACATTTCATATGAAGAGCTTGATGTTTGCCAGATACATAGTCCCTGCCTACAAGAAACTTATGTTCCAAGACAACATTTATAGAAGAGTACATGGGGAAGGGGGGATAGGGCACAGAAAAGATCTCTTGGGTGAAGTAGCACCTGAGTGCATTCTTAAAGGAAACTAGGAATTTTATTTATATTCTAGTCTATTTTTATGTGTATGTATGTATATATATATATATATATATGTGTGTGTGTGTGTGTGTGTGTGTATGTGTGTGTGTGTCTGTATGTGTGTGTACCTGTCTCTCTCATGTAAACTTTTTGAGAATGAGGATGTTTTCAAGTCTTTATAATTTATATCTTCAACACACTGCATGGAACAGAGTGGGTACATAATTAATGCTTGATGGTTCATTTATCACATCACCTCAACTCAACATGTCTGAATTTGACATTGTTATCATTACTATCAAAACTAGTACTTCCTCACTTTTCTTCATGGAAATACTATTGTCTTAGTTTTTAAAATTTGACACTTTGATCTTATCTCTAATTCACCAATCAATCAGTAAGAATTTATTGATCACCAATAAAGGTGCTCTCAGTACCTTGAGAGATAGGAAAAGTAGATGTGCCTCAAGGAAATTACTATTCTTCACTGTTCATATCCAATTAATCACCAAGTCTTTACAGATTCTTTCTGTTGTTTTTTCTCCTTCTGTTCCCATTTTTAATACTGTTTCTCTTTAGCAATTTCCACCTAGAAAAGAGAGTTGCTTGGCTAGAACATCATAATTTCTATTCTTAGATCCAAGACATTTAACATAAAACCAGTGGAGATACACAATAGCTTTCCTCATCTCTTATTTCCAGTGGCCTTTTCATGTTCTTGAATCTGTCTGACTATGCAATTCCCAATATATTTATATCCTTAACAAAGAATTATCAACATGTTTATAATATAAAACAGAAGTAATCACCAGGAGACTACTGTATCTTTTCAAAGAGATATCTGAAAGATACCAAATTTAACACTAATATCATATATCTGCTATTATATCTCCTATTTGTTCTTAATTAGATGCATTTAATAAAACAAGTTTTGGGTTTTTTTTTTAACAAATCTTCTAACCCAAGTAGGTAATTATTACTTTATAAATACAGCCTTCTTCCTGACTATCCCCTCCCCAAACTGGAACTTTCACTGATATTAATCAACTCGTATAAATTACAAAGATATTTTATTTCACAGAAGAAACATGTGCCTTCGCATGCTCTTCTTCTAGAAGGTTTGGTTACTCATTATTGCCTGGAATTCTCCCTCCAATTCCTTCTGCTGCCCAGTGTCAGCCCAAGGCAAAATCTTCAGAAGTAATTAGTTGTAAGGACAGCAGGAGTCAGCACACACACACACACACAATTACTACATACAATTTAATAGGGTTTAGGGGTGCAGTTAATGCATCTTACTGCCTTTACAGTAAGACTTATACAAAAGAAAATGTGTTAACTTTATTTAGTAATTTCAGTGGTCCAGGTTCTAATACCCTCTTTTTGCTTTTAAATATCATTATTAATGCCCTTATTTTCTTATGCCATTTTACCTTTCTCCCAAAGGTCATCAAAAATAATATCTCTCAGGAAAACCTTGAGAGTTCGATCAAACTTAGCAATGGGACTTATAGTCTCCAGAATGCTTCCTCTTTTTCAATAACATAACTCATTGCTCCCTTCTCAAGTGGTAAGGTGTGTTCTTAAATTAAACATTTTCTTTATCCATTCACTGGAACCCTGGAGTTGCTCATATCCTCACTTCTCACTCTGTCTCTCTCATGGTCCCTGAGACAGGTTGGTAACAGACACCTCTCTTATCTCTAGCTACTCATTAATTCAGGATTATTCAGATTATTTTTGGCTCTTAAGTTTGCCACCCTTTTTTCTTCTTTCATTGTACATCATAAAATGACTATAGGCAAGGACTTTCTGTCTCACATAATCTCCTCTTTCATAAGTTATCTATATTTCCTTCATTTGATTTTTGTATTTTAACTATTTCTGCTCCAATACCTTATCTTATGGGTCTTTTAACTTAGGTTTTCTGTGGATGTTGTGAATCTACAGATGGGAACATTTACGTTGTATCTTTTATTTTTGTTTCTTCCATCAAGACATTTGTCTTAAAGACATTTTTTGGTATGTCCTGCTACTTACTGTTGACACTTTAAAAGAGGACTTCCTTATTTCCTTGATAATTCTTCTTACCATGTTTTATTGTTTTCCTGTTCTACTTACTCCATTTCATATGTCTTTTGCCACATTTCCTGGATTTGTAGAAATTAATTAAGGTCTTACAATCCTTTCCCATTCCACAAGTAACTATCTCCCACCATACAACCTCTCATCACTGAACATTCAGAAAATCAATTCATCTAGCACAATTATCTTTTTTTATGAGTATGTAACCTGTGTTAGAAAGGAAAGGAGTGGGAGTTCAAATAAGCATCCAATTCTAAATATTTCACTTTGTAGATGATTTTCTGAACTATCCCTTTTCCTGAAACATGATTGACTACTCTGATTTCTAATACTTTCCTCCTGCAATCCTTTCCTTTAGGTCTCTTCCTGGCTTGCCCCATTGTTGCCACCATCTTTTTTTCTATTTCCTATGAGTTACTTCAATCCTGCCTTACTTATAGAGCACAGCACCCTCTCTGATGAGGGCACATCATACTGGGTGATAATGTGGCAATGTCTCCTATGCTACACAATCATTTTCAAAGTTCTTAAGAGATGTCCATGCATCCTTTTTTTCTGACCCTTCTGTGAGTACTTGCCCTATGTGAGTTCTCCATAAAAGCAAGCATACATTCATTCAGTACCTACCATGTACCAGAATTGTGTAAGCTGTTAGGAATAAAGACAAAAACATCCCTTGTCCTCAAGTATACTTCTATTAAGAAAAGTGGGCACATATGCATCAGTAAATATAAAACATCAACAAAGTGATTGAGTACCAAGGTGAAATAGTGGATAGAATGCTTGGCTTGGAATCAGGAAGACCTGAGTTCAGATTCAGTCTGACACTAGCTATATGACCCAGGAAAGTCAGTTAGCCCTCTTTGTCTTTTTTCCTCATGTATAAAATGAGCTGGGGTAGGAAATAGCAAACAAATCTAGTATCTTTGCCAAAAAAATCCCAAGTGAAGTCACACAGAGTTGGACAGACTGAAATAACTGAACAACAAAGTGATTTGTTGGCAGAAGGCACTAGCAGCCAGGGAAACCTGGATAAAACTCATGTAGACTTTGACACTGGAACTAATTGTGAAGAAAGTAAATCTAAGAAGTGAAGGTGAGAAAGGGGTGCCTTCCAGAAACAATCTTAACATTTTTTTTCTTATGCATATATTTGGAGAGAGGATAAAGGTTCAAAAAGCTGATCTTTTCCTTCCCCTGTCTTTCATCATTCCTTCTAATTTTAATATGTGTATGTAAACATATATATATATGAATCTATGTGTCTGCATATATATGCACACACATATATGTACATGTATATATATGTGTATATATATATATATACATATATGCTAGTCTTGTCACATCTATAATGCTTCTCTATGTGTTTAGGCTCACTTCTTGGAAGACAATCTTGCCAAGTTATTCATTCTTTACAGTCTTTAGGGCTTTTTGTATTTGCAGGTTATCTGTATAGCACATCCCAATATCCAGCTGTTCTTTTCTATATTTTTGTTTTTGTTTTATGGATATTTTTCCCCCTGCTTTGGTTCAGACCTGTGATTTCATTGTAGGAAACCTCCATTGAAGAGACTTTCCCTTGCAAGGCAGAGCTGCAACTGCTTTTCTACTTAGTAGACTTTATACTTTCCTAGGGTCACATGATGAATTATTTCAGAGGCAGGACTTAAACTGGGGTTTTCCCTACTCTATGATGTGTTTTCTATGTACCATACCACACTACTTCAATTACCTTCTTAAACTGGTCCAAACATAGGCACTATACTCCAGAGCACAAGGTTGAGTTTGGCCTGAATTTTTAATAGAGTGGTAGGTGACTTCTTCAGTGTTACTGTTTTCCCTACCAATTCACAGCCTAGTCCTTCCACACATTAATAAATGGAGTCAATTGTTGATATAGCAAATTAGAGAGATGGGTAGATAAAATTATAAATTGTATATAAAATATAATATAATTGTGTGTAGTATATTATGATTATATTATATAACATAATTTCATCTGTCTATAACCTGATAGTCTTTCTTTGATAAGACACTTTACAATTAGTCATGGTACTTCTTTTATTTTAGTCACTCTCTAGGTCTATATTCAAAGCCTTTCTATTTTGGTAGGATGTGTCAGTCTTTACACTTTTATGGTCATTGTCACCCTCACACCATGGTGACATGGTCTTGGAGGACAGCCTATAATTTGTGTTAGTTCTTAGTGTGTTTCTATGTACATTTTTCCATTCAAAGATGGTTTATTTTAGTAGTGTAACCTATTTGAGAGACCAACTATTTTTGCAAACATAAATTGGATTCACATGAATCAAGTAATTCTTTCAAACTACCCCCTTGCCTCCTTGCTTTGAAGAAGATTCCATAGGTTCTCTGTGTGACCCAGGCCAGGATCTCACAGTCTAACCTTCCATAGACTCATCAACACTTGGAACAGTTGCAGCATGGAACACTCTTGTGGAGGGCAGGCTGGGGGAAAGCTATCATGTACAACCGTTTTTGATTTGACTAAATAAGTTCCTGTGGTACAGTAATCTTTTTTGGTTGTTTGTTTTTATAATTCCCAATGGACCATTTCTGACTTCATCAAAAAGGCTTGCTGAAGGAAGAGGAAAGAAGGCAAGTCCTCATTGCAGCTGATCCTTAAGAAAGGCAGCAGCTGTACTGACTAGAAACACATGGAATAAAAGACCTAACAAAGATAACAAAGTTCTACAGCCCATAAGTCAAATATGAAAATTATCTTCAGATCAGCTGCAGCTCTGCCAAGCTGCTCAGATTCACCATCTGGGCTATTCAGGCTCTATTCCACTCAAATGCTCCTTGTCCTCAAATTGCTCATGATATGCTCATTCATTTTGTTCTTTGTGGTTGAGCTTTGCTATAAGATAGCTTTTCCTGCTGCTCTGAATTCTGATACTCCTGGATCACTTATTCTCAAGTAAAATAGCATTAGAAAAGGATTTTCAGGGGTCATCTAAGTCAATCTTTTTCATTGGTGAACCCCTTCAACTTATCAATGACAAGTGGCCATTGAGCCCTTTTCTGAACACCTCCAGTGACAGAGAACTTGCTGCTTCCTAAGATATCCTATTGAATTTGGTGTTGATAGTAACTATAACTGTTATGAAATTCTCCCTAATGCAGAGTCAGAATCTGCCTTCCTCTAAGATGGGTTTTCTATGCACCTTACCAAACTACTTCAATTACCAACTATATTAATCCAAACATAGAGACTATCCCCCCCTCCCAGATCAGAAGGTTGAGTGTGGACTGAATTGGTCCTAGTTTTTCCATCTGGAATGAAATAGAATATGTCTCTTTTCCTCATGTCAAGAATTTAAGTACTTAAAGATAGTAAACATGCCCTTCCTAAGTATTTATTTATTCAAGCTAAATATCCTTAGTTCCTCCAGCCAATCTATGTATTTTGAATTCCTTTATCAACCTACATATACCATTCACTTAGTCATGTATTACATATAATGCATCTCTCAACCATTTGTTTTTTGAATGAATAACCTATTGGTCTGACTAGATTTTAAGCCTCTTAAAGGCAAGTAATGTATTTTATACTTCTTTTGGCTGGGCTCCTTGTAACTACTTATATCAGAAAAATCCATGCACCTGGAAGGAAATGAAATAGAGCAGGGTGAACTAAACATTCTTTGACATATAATATTGATTAGAAACTTCTGATATAAGAGCAGACAAGAATGGTTATTGTCTATCTTTCCGGGCACTGGTACTATGTGACCATATAACCTAAGGTTACCTCTGAGTCTCAATTTTCTTTTCTAGAAAATGAGGATTTGTCGCAGGGTTACTGTGCAGAAATGCTTTGTAAACCATAAAATGCTATATAACTTGTGAGTTATTATGCTTGCCATTCATGATAACTATTTTCTTCTGAATGCCCTCAAACAAACATCGCATCCTCTTTTGATGGGATGTTCCAAGGTCCTCTTATCAGGAATGGGGAAGATCATTGTTCAATTCAAAGACTTATGTGCTGAAAAAAAACTAGACATATTGAAGCTACAGTTTGTAAATTTAGAATACATCCTTTTTGTATGGAAATTATAGGAATATGTAAGCCATTAATGTTTTATAAAAAGAAATAAATCATCCACTAAGATAAAAGGTTAAACCCTGAATTTTAGAAGAAATAGCATGCTCAAATCACCTCATCTCTTCTTTCTTATGAGAGAATACATCACACATAAATCCACAAATTATTTTATATTTACAAGGCCTGATATTTAGCTTTAGTAAGGTCTATTATGCATTATTGGTAAGCTTCTGATTATACTTGATTAATTGATAGATTGATTCAAGTCCCCTGTTAAAATAAACTAAAGGAGTTGCAAAGAGTATTGTGATTTGGTATTTATTGGTTCTGTTATAAATTTTTATCTCAAAAAATTTTGCTCCTATCTTAATCAAATCCCTAAAGGAAAAGTGATCTCTATTTTTAATAACACAAATCCTTCCTGAAAGAGGATTTTTTTCTGTCAAATTATCCAGGATATCATTATATATATATATATATATATATATATATATATATATATATATATATATATTATATATTATGTATTATATATTATATATTATATGTCACAGATGGGTACCAAAGAAGAATAATTTAAAGTGCATGCCTTCAAGAGGCTTATAATCTAGTTGGGGAAATAAGATACTCACTCAAAAAAGTATTTATTCTGTGTTATATGGCAAATTGGCAGTAACAATGGGTAAAAAAATCAAGATCTTTATTCCATTTTTGAAGATTACTATGAAACACTATAGTAGCACAAAGTATTATCATTAGTAATAATAATAATAACAATATAAAATTGTGAGTATAGAAACAGATTTCCTTCTTAGACCTTAAAATACCATTATACAATCATTTTCAGAATGACTACAACAACATGTGACCTGTGTGGGGAGTTTATATCTTGTTTTAACTGCTGCTGGTTCATTGAGTATTTTGACATTCCTCCATTATATAAATACCCAATTAGTTATGACTTTTAGTTCTAAAAATGGGGAGCTAAATGTAAACTTTGTCTCTCTGTTAACTTATATAAAAAGGGGGATTGAAGTTTAACTCTATGGGTTTGCAGTACTGCAAATATTTTCAATTTTATGGCATGGTTTTAAATTGATCAAGAATAATTTCCAGCTGCTATGCAGCTCCTGCTCTGTCAATTATTTTAATCATCTTCAAACCAAGTTTGGGTAACTTTGAAGCCAAGTACAAACGTCCTTCTGTGTGTAGCTTTTTAAAAACATGGATCTTACCTAGACCCAGATATTTTTGAAGATGTTAGTCTAGGCTAGCCAAAATTTCTGACAACCAAACCTTACTGCTTTTCTAGGATAAAGGTAACTACTTAGTGTTAATTCCCTTTGCAATTTGTGTGTTGGAATTTATATTTATGTGTTGGAATCTATAAATCTATAAATATTGCTAGGACAATAGGTGAATGCATATATTTGAAAAAGTTTGTTCTTAAGGCAGGTTAGAGATGCAAAAAAAATACTGACATGTATAAAATAATTTGGGATTATGAAGCATTTCACATTAATCATCTCAACTGCTCCTCACAACAACCATGTTTATTATCATCCCATTTTACAGGTGAGAAAACTGAAATTCAGTGATGTTTCTTCATCTCTGAAATGAAAGAAAACTTGATTAGGTGAACTCTAAGATTGTTTCCACCATAATTCTATGTTCTTCTAACACGTTTATAATAAATTTCAGAGATAAAATCTGAACAAAGGTCTAATCTGACTTTAACTAAAGAGCTATTCTCCCTTGCATCATACATAAAGACACATCAGAATTTGGAACCAACATAATTTAAGAGAGATTCAGTTTTTATTTATAGAGATTCTATCACTTTAGAGCTATAGGTTTTTTTAATGAGCTCAGATCCAAGTAAAAAGACCAGTTACACATAAGCAAGTTCGCAAGTGAACAGATTAAAAGTGAATAGATCTTGAAATGAAATACTTCATGTATTTGTGTGTGTTACATCCAAGAAATAGGTACTGAAATATAGTTTGGACTTTACATTAAAAGAGTTAATATACAACTTATATGAACTGAAAAATTGGAAAACACTGGAATAATTGGTCTAGGGATACTCACATTGTAATTGCAATAAAGGAAGGGGCCCATCAGATTATGTTTCAATTATGCAAAACTTGCATTATCCCCATTGAAAAGTTAGAATGAAATCTAAAAAAATAAATAAAATTAAAGGGTGAGAGAGGAATGTATTGGGAGAAAGGGAAGGGGAGATGTTGGTAAAATGAGGTAAATTATCTCATATTAAAGAGGCAAGAAAAAGCTTTTATAGTGGAAGGGAAGAAGGGGGAGGTGAGGGTAGTAAGAGAACTTTTATCAGAAGTGACCTGAAGAGGGAATGACATACACACTCAATTGGGTTTAGAAATCTATCTTATCTTACAGGACAGTAGTGGACAGGGGATAAAAGTGTGTTTGTGTGTGGGGGCAAAGCCAAGATGGCAACAGGAGAAGAGCCTCTCCTAGGTGTTCTTTCCATAATATTTCAAAAAATCTTAAAATTATAACTCTAACTAAATTGTTAAGAAACAGAACCCACAGAAAGATCCAGTGAAGCCATTCTCAAGACCAAGGTATCCTGGAAAATAGTGGAAAAACACTGCTCCATGGGGTCAGAGTGGTGGCCCAGCCAGAGTGAAGAAACTTCAACCTCCTGGAAAGAGCCCCAGGGGACCTGGGAGCCTCAGCTCCTGCAGCAGAAGCAGTTTCCTGACCTGCACCCTAGGGAGCATCAAGCACAACTTCAAGTATCAGCAGGGGGACCTCTGCTCTTCCAGAGCAAACACAAAGCCCAGGCCCTCAGCTAGTAGAAGAAGTGGCAGCCCAGATCCAGGAAACAGAAGCAGGTGTGGAGCTGGCAAGCAAGAGCATCCAGGCAACTGAGCCCTGGGTGCTCAGCCCACTGAAGGTAGGTGAGGGAGGCTTCCAAGGTCTGCACTCTCTACCTGGAATAGGACTCTGGAGCTCTGATTCAGATCCTGATTGCAGTCTAGGCCCCCTATAGAACAGGGACCCCCTCACCTCAGCCCTGTGGCAGAGGGGTGTGCTTGTGGTTATTCACATACCAGGAGAGCAGTCATAGTTTTACACACTAAGATTCTTGGTTGGGGGGGTGGTGTGTCCCAATAATACTCAAAAGCTCAGGAAGTACCCCAAAACCAGACACAGACTGGAGAAATGAGGAAACAGAGAAAAAAGAACAACACCATTGAGAAATTCTTTGTCTATGATCCCAAGAATCCTCCTCAACTTGAAGATGAGGAAGTACAAGCTCCTGCATCTAAAGACTCCAAGAAAAATGGAAATTGGGCTCAGGCTATGACAGATCTCAAAAAAAGATTTTGAAAATCAAATAAGGGAGATAGAAGAAAAATTGGGAAAAGAAATGAGAGAGATGCAGGAAAAAAATGAAAAAGAAGTGAGCAGCTTAGTCAAGGAGATCCAAAAAAATGCTCAAGAAAATAACATGTTAAAAACCAGCATAGGTCAAAATGGATAAAACAATTCAAAAAGTTATTGAGGAGAAGAATGATTTAAAAAGCAGAATTGGCCAGATGGAAAAGGAGATAAGAAAGCTCTCTGAGGAAAACAAATCCCTCAGATATACAATGGAGCTAAAGGAAGCTGATGACTTTATGAGAATTCAAGACACAATACTTCAACACCAAAAAAATGAAAAATTAGAAGAAAATGTGAAGCATCTTATTGAAAAAACAATTGATCTGGAAAACAGATTCAGGAAAGATAATTTAAAAATTATTTGGATACCTGAAAGTCATGATCAGGAAAAGAGCCTTGACCTCATTTTTAAACAATTCCTACAGGAAAATTGCCCTGATATCCTAGAAGCAGAGAGCAAAAATATAAGAGATCCAAAAAAATAACCCCCAGGAATTTTATAGTCAAGTTCCAGAACTCCCAAGTCAAAGAGAAAATATGACAAGCAGCCAGAAGGACACAATTCAAAAATCATGGAGCTGTAGTCAGGATTTCACAGAATTAGCAGCAACTACATTAAGGGCTCATAGGGCTTGGAATATAATAGTCCAGAAGGCAAAAGAACTTGGAATGCAAAAGAGAATCAACTATCCAGCAAAACTGAACATCCTCTTCCAGGGTAAAAGATGGACTTTCAATGAACCAGGGAATTTCAGATGTTCCTGTTGAAATGACCAGAGCTGAACAGAAAGTTTGACCTCCAAATACAGGACTCAGGTGAAGCATAAAGAGCAGAGGAGAAGGGTAAAATATGAGGGACTTAATGATGATGAACTGCATGTATTCCTGCATAGAAAAATGATACTGATAATACTCATATGAAACTTCTCATTTAATAGAGAAGGTAGAAGTAGCTTTTATAGATGAAACACAGGAGAGCTGAATTTGAAGATATAATATATTGTAAAAATGGAATCAATGGCTAAAAGGGAAATGTACTGGGCGTAGGAGAAAGGAGAGGTGGAATAGGCTAAGATATTTCATATAAAATATTTTTTTTGCAATGAGCTATTGCAATAATATGGAAGGGGGAAGGAAAAGGGGAATGAGGGAACCTTCACTGTCATCAGAAATGGCTCAGAGAGGAAACAGCACACACACTTAATAGGTTATAGACATCTAGAGTAACAAGGAGAGAAGGGGGAAGGGAGAAGTGGGGGGTATGTGAGTGATGGAGGAGAGGGTGGACCATGGGGGAGAGTGGTCAGATATAATACATTTTCTTTTTTTTACTTCTTGCAAAGGGCTGGAATTGGGTGGCCTGACAGGGACCACAGATTGGGTGGTTTCTGGGTCTCAGGGGTGGTATGTGGGCCCCAGAGTCAGTGATCAGTTCACTGTACCACTCAGCTACCCTACAGTACATTTTAGAAGAGGGACAGAGTGAAAGGAGAGAGAGAATATAATATATAGTAGTGGGGAAGTATAGATGGAGGGAATTACAATTAGCAACAGAAACAGTAGAAAAATATGAAAGTAATTTTCGTGATAGACATCATAAAGAATGTAATACACCTGATACAGAGCTGATGGTATCAGAACACAGACTGAAACACATTTTTTTCTTTTTCTTTTACTTTATTTCTCATGAGGGTCTATATTTTCTTGTTGGGGGGTATTATGTTTACTCTTAAACAAGAATATTTTAGTAATATATAAAAAAATCACTTGTACAAAAATAAAAAGAAACATTAAAAAAGAGTAGGGGAACAATGGAAGGAAGGGCAGAGTGGGAGAGAAGATACTGAGAAGCAAAATACTTTTGAGGAGGAATAGGATGAAGGGAGAAAGAGAATAGAATAAATGGGAGTAACTTTGGAAAAAAATTTGAAGCGTTTCCCTGATAAAGGCCCCATTTCTCAATCATATAAAGAACTGAATTCAAATTTATAAAAATAAAAATCATAAGATTCTTCCCCAGCTGATGGATGCTCAAGCATATGAAGTTATCAAATGAAGTTATGAATGTGATCTATAGTGATATAAAAATTTTCTACTCACTATTGAATGGAGAAGTACAAATTAAAACAATTCTGAGGTACTACTTTGTATCTATAGAATTAGTAGTAGGACAAAAAAGGAAAATGTCAAATGCTGGGGGGGAACGCAGGGAAAATGAAACATTAATGTGCTATTGGTAGAGTTGTGAACCATTCTGTAGAGCAATTTGGCAATATGTACAAAGGACTAAAACCTCATGCATGTCCTTTGACTTAAGAATGCCACTGCTACCTCTGTATTCCAAAAGAATTGAAAACACAAAAAAGGAAAAGAATCTATATGTAAAAGGATATTTGGCTAGTGGCAAGGTATTGGAATCTGAGGAGATGCCCATCAGTTGGGGGATGTATAAACAAACTGAGGTGTGTGATTATGATGGAATGCTATTCTTCTATAGAAATGATAAGGAGGATGCTCTTAGAAAAATCTGAAAAGACTTATATGACCTGATGCAAAGTGAAATGTGTGTGTACAAAATAACAGTAAAATTGTAGAATAATGAGATGTAAATGATTTGATTTTTTCTCAACATGATAATGACCAAAGACAAGTCTAAAGGATCTATGAAGAAGAATACTATCTATTCCCAGAGAAAGAGTTGATAGTTTTCAGAATACAGACTGAAACACACTTTTTATAACCTTTCTTTATTTTTCCTGACATTTCTTATATTAGGAAAAAGGGACTTTTTTTTTCACAATATGATTTTTATGGAAATGTTTGGCTTGACTCCATATTTATAACTTATATCAAATTGCTTGCTTTCTCAATGTGGGGGAGGGGGAGAGGGAGGAAAAAGAAAGAATTTGGAACTCAAAAATGAGTATTAAGAGTGTTTTTACATGTAGGTAGGAAAAAAATAAAATACTATTTTTTTTTGTAAAAAAGAGAGAGAATTGGGGTGGCTAGGTGGCACAGTACATAGAGCACTGGCCTTGGAGTCAGGAATATCTGAGTTCAAATTTGGCTTCAGACACTTAATAATTACCTAGCTGTGTGGCCTTGGGCAAGCCACTTAACCCCATTGCCTTGCAAAAAAACCTAAAAAAAATTAAAAAACAAAAGAGAGAGAGAGAGAGAGAGAGAGAGAGAGAGAGAGAGAGAGAGAGAGAGAGAGAGAGAGAATGGTTTTCCAGATCAGATTTATTCAGCATTCAAGTCACATTATCATTCATGTACAGGGCCATGTTGAAAGAGGCATCAACAATTAGGTAGAGAGAAACTATAAAGGCCCACTTTTATAGTACATTGCATATAGTCAGGGCTTAATAAATGGTGAACTAAAAAACTATTATTAACTTTCAGCCTATTGTCATACCTATAGGAGATCTGTACAGTGAAAATATTTATTAAGAGCTAATCAGATATATTGGAATGTAAGATAAAATCTTAATCTGTGAGATATGGTCTTGGGCTTCGTGGCACATATAATGTTTTCAGAATAATGTTATTTAATATTCTTTTTCTTAATACCACAGAATTATTTTTAAACATTCCTGGTATTTTACACAAAAGTTCCAAAATATTTCCATATTTTAAAATTATATTATTACTAAAATGCTTTGTTTATATGATGCCTAATAATTTTTAATGTCCATTTGTACACAATCTTCAAAACTGTAGTTAAGATCTTAATTCTGAACTCATGTTCATTTTAACTCCCATGGCAATTCCAAAACACAAGAATTTCTATAACAATTACATCAGTAAGAATTTATTAAGGCATTGTTGTTTTTCTACCACTGAAATTAATTAATTAATTAATTAATTAATTAATTAAATACCTACTTTGTTTTGGACCAGTCACTATGCTAAGTACTGCAAATACAAAGAAAGGCAAAGAAGACAGTCTCAACTCTCAAGGGAATCCAGGGTGATGAGGGAGACAATATGTACAAACAAGCTATATGCAGGATAAACCAGAGATAATCAAGAGAAGGAAAAGTCTTTCGCAGATGATAGAATTTTAGCTGAAGCATTAAGGAAGTCAGGGATTGGAAATGAGGAGGGAATATATTCCAGTTATAGACAAGAACCAGTCAAGATACATGGAGTCAGGAAATAGAGTGTTTTATATAAGGAAGAATAGGGAGAGCAATGTCACTTGAAGTATTTGGGAAGTACTTGGGGTTCTAAGTTGTTAGAAGACTGGAAAAGTGAAGAGAGTTATTAAGTTATATTATATATATTATATATAACATATATTATTATATATTATAGTTGTTTAGAGGAAAAATCTTTTGGTTCAAATACCTATGCATAAGTCAAAATTGAGGTAAACTGATAATTAAAATAGCTTGCTTTTCTATTCAATTATACTTTTTTTAGAAAAATAAAAATATGAAAATTATTTAGTCTATCAAGAAAGGGGAGAGCTAAAGGGCAAAATTTTAGAAGAAAGCACAAAGTTTTAATTGGTTACCTTTTCCACTCTGTTAGAACTTCAGAGATCTCATGTATTTGGTTTGTAGTTTCTCTCCTCCACTGCAAATGAGAGTATCTAATAATACAGTTACAAAAATTTATACTCAAATAATAACATACCATTTATAAATTCTATATCTATACCCTAGTAGATAGTCTTCATAAGTTCTGAGATCAGAAATATTCATCACTTGGTAACTAGCCTTCTATCTTACACCTAAAAAAATAGATCAAGTTTGATGGTGTGGTGATATATATCTGTTCTCTCAGTTATCAGGGAGGCTGAGTATGGCAGGGATCTTGGTCTCTAGAGTTCTGAACTATGTAAGACAATAGGGTATTCTTACTAATTTTGGCATTAATATAATGAGCTCCTGTGAACATAAGGAAAAGTGGTTGATTGACCTGTGAGTAGCTCCTATACTTTCAGCTAGGCAGGAGATTCAGCCTTTAAAAAATACATCTAAACTGATCCTTGAACAAGGTTTATATTGTCCATCATTAGACCTGTTTGAATAACTTTTCCAAATTTTTGTCAACCCTGCTTAAATATGCTCTACACTGGCACAATCTTCAACAACCCAGCGCCATCACATCATAATAACTCTATGGAATACGATTTTAATGAAGGTTTTATAATCCTTTACTGTTATCAAATTATTGAAATTTGTAATCCTATTCAAATATTTTAATGAATACTTGGAATTTTGGGAAATCCTTTTCCATTTATCTATCCACATCTGTCAAATGCCTCCCTCAGTTACACATACCAACAGTCTGTTTACCTTGTTTGATCATTAAAGTTAATTGAAAATACAACCTTTCAATCCCCTCTGGCTTCTGCTTTTGTTTCTTTCCCTGGAAACAGCAAAAACAATAAGAAACATATTACAATCCCATAGTGTTTCTACCAACAATATGAAGCCTATAATAGTTGTTTTTTTTTTCCCAAATCAGAAAGGAGCATTTTTATCTTATCCGAAGGGAGAGAAATCTCCTCTTCCCTAGATGACCTGCTACCCAAAAAGGAATCTATGCACTAATTATTGTGCAAATGGATTCATTGAAATATTGCCATTCTCTTAGGCAACCACTAATCTTATAACTTGCCTAATAGGGATCAAAAACATCTCAGCTCGTACTAAACACTATTTTCTAAAAGTGCTCTCTTAGGAACACCCTCACCATAAACACACACACACACACACACACACACACACACACACACACACACACACACACACATACAGTTTTGCTCCTTCAGAGCAGGGTAAAAACATTGAGGACCAGAGAAATCTGCACTTAGTCCAAATAGGAATGGGTAACAGTTGCAGCCAGAATTTAAAAGAGAACTAGTTTGGACAATTAAGAACTTGAATTAAATATGCAGAACTAAGTTAACAATTTGGTTATAGCATGCATTCTTGTTGTTTGATTCCTGTACCATGATCTCCTTGGCAGTCTGGTGAATCCTATGGACCCTATGTCAAAATATTATTTTTAATTATAATTGAAGGAAATTTCAGTAGAGGTTAGTGAAATAAAGATGTAACTTTTCCCACCCCAGTTTATGGATTCCCTGAAATCTATTTATGCATTTCAGATTAAGAATCTCCAGGTTAAAGGGAGAGATTGAGGATGGGATCAAGAAGAAACAGAAAGAGGATGGGGTAGGTGCCTTGAGAGGGTCAGCACCAAGGAGAGCTCTCAGTGTTTTTTTTAAATGATGCCAAAATTGCTCTTGTATTCCTAGCAGCTCCAATATTATCCTCTCAGCCTAGCTCCTAACAGGAATACTTCAATGACTTCAGAGGTGTCCTGTATCTGTTAGAGCACATTCTGATCCATGTTGTAAGACACTAAGTCCTTTTCCACCTAGGACCTTTGGATGTCTGCCTGATAGTAGAAATGTCAACTTTGAATAGATTTATGATTTAAATGAAGGCTTGGAGTACCTCATGACCTTGGCAGAGATATATTCTTTGGGGATTTTTGTGCCTCAAAGATTATTTTATTCCATGATTCAGCCCTTCCCTGGAGCTGGGACAGAGAGATCCTAGCAGTGAGATAGAAAAAAGATATAAAGTGGAGGATAGGGGCCCATATTAATGTTTAAATATTTAAAGAGAAATGTTGATATAGTTTTAGAGTAGAATTATAAAATGACTTTACTACAATAAGAGTATAGTCATGAGCATGTTGAAAATACTAAAAGATTAATCTAATGTTAAATTATGTGACTAAGTGAAATGAAACAAGAAAGAGTATCAGTTTGAGCTAGAAGAGTTAGGTAAGACTTTGTTGGGAATGTCTCTTCTGGACTTTAAGGAATGCAGTAGAACACAAGAACTGCAAAAGGAGAGAAGCCATTCCAGATAGAGGGACCATCATTAGCAAAAGATAGGGTGAGTTTATAATATTATAAAGGTAAGAAGACTGACCTGATTAGAACAGAAAAATTTGAGTTTAAAAGTATGAAGTAATCAAGTTGTTTAGTTGATCAAGGTGGTACCCAATTGTGGAGAACCTAAATGCCAGGTCAAAATAGGACTTGATTCCCTAAAGAAAAAGAAGTCATTTTATGGTACACAGGAGAATGATCTAGAACAAGAATTGAAAGGGATTTGAAGACATCAGGCCTGATCTAGGTCAAACCATACTTCTCGGTATATTTAAAAAGGTAATTTGTCAATAGTAATCTGGCAATATTGTGGTAAAGTAAGAAGAGAATTGAATTTGGAACCAGAAGACCTGGGTTTGAATACAGGTTGTGTGGCTTATTTTTGTACAATCTTGGATCAGTCATTTCATTAGAAGCATTTCCCACATATGTTTGATATACCAGATACTATACTATATGCATACAATCAACAAAGGCAAAAATGAAATATTATTTTCTATCAAGGTGATTATATTTTACCATTAAAGCCTGATAACATATTGTGTCTAATTTCCTCACCTAAAAAACATAAAGATTGGATTAGATGATCTTTACAGGTCCCTTCCTACTTTAAAATTAATGTTTTTCATGTATAGTAGATTGGAAGGAGAAAATAGAAGTATAGGAACAATCTATTGAGGTTATTTCAGTAAACTGAGTATTAAAATAGTGAGGGCCCAGACTAGAATGGTGCCAGCAAGGATTAAGAGGAAGAGATAGATTCTGTAGACATTTTAAAATGAAAACTCCTTTCAATGAACTGGGAATTGAGGAGATAGATAATTGAGGATTTAAGCCTATAAAAGTATGGGAATAATACTGGCATTGACAGAAATAGGGATGTGATAAATGAAGTCTGTTATGGAGGGAAGATGTCAGCTCAGCAAGTAATAAGTATCTACTCTATACAGAGAGCTGTGCTAGGTACTGTGAAAAATAAACGTTTCAGACAACCATGGTTCTTTTCCTCATAGAATTTACAATCTAGAGGATGGAAAATATCTGCAGATAACTAAAATACAAATAACACATGATAGGTATACTAATATTGAATATGATATATTTGAGATGAGAGATAGATATCAAAGAGAGATGACTTTTTAATTTTACAAATTACTGATTTGTAAACATGTTTAACAAATAATTCTAAAATATGTAAGGTCCTAAGGTATATGGAAGAAAAAACAATGGAAAGCTTAGGGATATATCTTCTCAGCTACCTAAAATTACATAAAAGAAAGAAAAAGAGGATCCAGTGATAGAGACAAAGTGATAATGGAGGTTATAGGAGGAAGTTAGTGAATGCTGAGGAGAGAGAGAGAGGGAGAGAGAGAGAGAGAGAGACAGAGAGACAGAGAGACAGAGAGACAGAGAGACAGAGAGACAGAGAGAGACAGAGAGAGACAGAGAGAGACAGAGTGGTAGAGAAAAAGAGACAGACAGGCAGAATAAAACATTTACAAGATAGATTAAAGGACACAAAAGCAAATGACAGTTTTTGTTACTACCATATTCAGTTGAATATATACTTATAAAAGCTATATAATACAAGTTTATAGTTTAATCTTATTTTTATATACTGCAATGTTTATGTTTATTGGTGACTAAGTTCATAAAAGGAAAGAAAATTTAATTTAAAAAAAGAGAAAATGGGAAATCATTTAGGAGAGCAAAATCACCAAAGTTGATGGACAGAGAGGTGGTAAGTAGTATCCAAAACTGAAGAGAGGTCAAGGAAAATGAAGACAGAGATAAGCTTTTGAGTTTTAGCCAAAGTCAGTAAGATAAGGTATCAGTTGAATCACATATCTCATCAGTAACTGCACTGTTTGTTTCATACCTTACTTTTTAATTTTTTTAATTGAATCAATATGTAGCTATTGAAAACTTCAAAAGTACAAGTTGTACAATTCCATGCAATGAAGAACTTTTTTTCCCTTTTAGAACAAGTTCTCATTATCCCCCAATCTTAGCAAGTATAAGCATTACCAGAACTGTACCATCAGGATCCTGGATTTAAAACCACAACTTTTTTCTCAAGGCTTTGCTTCTTATCTTTTAGGTTGTTTTGAAATGAACAGTTATCAGATTAACCTTCAGTTCACTGGCCCAAAGTAGAATAGTAATCCCCCCTGAATCAAACTTGCAAGGGAGTTCAAGCCAAAATACCAGGCTGGGTTTAAGCAATAAATACTATAATTGTCTTCTAACTAAGAAAGCTAAGTATTTGCTTGGAGAAAGCAGCATTTTCCCCAAACAAATGTCTCTCAAATAAAAACAATTTCATGCCCTCATGTTCTAGCATGATATTTTCCAGTCCTCAGGATAAGCCAACACATCTTACAAAAGTACATTCTTGGAATCGGTCTTTATAGAATTGTTCTCTCATTTTCAGGTACTGGCATAGTTCACTGCACCTTCATCATAGAATTATAAAATATCAGGGTTGGATGGTAACCTGAGTCCAAAGGTTCTTGACTTTTTTTAAACCCATAAAACCTATGGCCCCTTATGAGAATAGGGATTTTAAGTCAAAAAATAAAATGAAATGAAACTTTTGTAAAATAAAGTACATGGGAATACAAAGGAATATAATTTTATTGAAACATGGTTATTTTTTAAAACCAAATTCATGACCCCCAGGTTGAAACTCCTGATTTCAACCAACTCCCTCATTTGGTACATTAAGACAGTTGAAACCCTGGAAAGGGAAATGATTTATCTGGAATCACACATTAGTTAATGACAAAAATAAAAAAACTGGGATTATAATTCCAGTCTCCTGCCTCTCAGTCTGTAGTTTTTCCCACATATCAATAGATGTCATGATATATAATTTATTGTACACTTTACTGCTACACCCTGCATGTTTAATGTGTTAAATAATTTCAGAGAAATTATGCCTGATTTTCAGAGAAAGGATCTCTGGTACTGTCTGTAATTTCCCCTTCACTACAGTAGATTACAACCTAGTTGGTAATTCATTGTTTTAAAGAGTTCCTTGTGATAGGGAAGTTTAAATCCCTTGCCCATTTACATAGCGAGTAAGTATCTGGAATAGAATTTGAACTGGAACCTTCCTGATTCTTAAGTCTAGCACTCTTTATTTATTAGAACAGGCTGTCTTTCAGACTATGATTATTGATACAGTAACTTTAGTAGGTTTATATAACTTAGCAGACTTTCTCACCTTCTTGCCTACAGTGAACATATAGACAGAGAGAGCAAAGGGTCTGCAAGGACTAGACACAAATCTATCTTTTGTGATGACCTCATCCATTTGGAATGCTCACAGCTTCTCCATCTTAAAAGTAAAGAAGGTTTAGCCAATGGTGAAAGATTATATAGGTGGGTTACCATAGAAAAAAGACAAGATCTGTTTCATTTTTGTCATTATACCTCCAGTATCTAGCAGAGTGCCTGACCCAGAATTAAATGGTTACTAAATTTTTGTTTAATTGATTGATTGATCATAGAATTAGAGATAGAAGGGCCTTTATAGATGAAATAATCCAACCCACATCCTTTATAGGTAAGAAAACTAAGGGCCAAAATGCAAATTAAAACAACAATGAGGTATCATCTCACACCTATTAGATTAACCAAGATGAGAAAAAGGGAAGATGATCAATGTTGGAGAGGTTGTGGGAGGATTGGGACATTGATGCATTGCTGGTGGAGTTGTGAAAGGATCCAACCTTTCTGGAGAGCAATATGAAACTATGCTCAAAGAGCAATAAAACTGTTCATATCCTTTGACCCAGCAATTCCAATTCTAGGTCCATATCCAGAAGAAATAATAAAATATAGGCAAAGTCCAACTTGTTCCAAAATATTCATAGCAGCTCCTTTTGTAGTGGCAAAGATTTGGAAATTGAGGAGATACCCATCAATTGGAGAATGGCTAAACAAGTTATGGTACGTGAATATTATGGAATATTATTGTTCTATAAGAAAATATAAAAGGTCATACTCTAGAGAAACAGGATGAGTTACGGGATCTGATGCTGAGTGAAGGGAGTAGAATCAAGAGAAAAATGTACACTTCAACAACTATCTTATAAGATGAACAGCCTTGATGGAAGCAGCTCCTCTCAGCAGTCGAGAGAGCTAGTACAACTGTATTTGATTGGTTATGGACTACATTATCCCCAACCAGAGGAAGAAAAACAAAACAAAATACAGGAAAAAAAAACCCTTCCAAATCTGATGAACACTTTAAAAAAATTATCTCTTATGTATCTCTTTCCCTTAATCCTAATTCCTCATGCCAAAAATTACTAATTTGTAAACATGTTTAACAAAATATGTGTGTAAAATGCTAACCTGACTGTTCCCTTCTATGGCGGGGGGGGGGGGGGGGCGGAAAGAATGGAGGGTGGAGGGAAATTTTGTAACTTGGAAGTATGCATGTACATATAGATGAAAATAAATAAATAGATTTTTAAAAATGAAAAAAAGAAAACTGAGGGCCAAAGAGATGAAGTAATTTGTCAGAGATTATACCAGATTGTTTAACTCCAAATACATTATTATTATTTTTAACAATATAAAACAATTATGAATTTAAAGGAAGGAAAATGGTAATTCTAGGTCTGAATTTTATGTTTATTAGTTATGACCACTGATAGATAATGAATAGAGTAATATTAATAATAGCTTTTAATGCTTAAGTGTTATAAAGCACTTTACAGATTTTATCCCATTTAATCCTTACAACAATCCTGGGAGATAGAGACTGTATTATCTCTATTGTTTTTTCAGTTGAGAAAACTGAGACCTATAGAGAGGATAAGTCAATAAGTCACTGAGATTGGGTTGGAACTCAGGGAGTTCTTTACTCCAGGGTCTTCACCCAATTCACTATGCCACCTAAACTGCCTTTCAGAAAGAAGAGAGTGCTTCTCATCCCCATATGTCCAGTGTCCAGGTTTTCTCTTATCAGATACCACGTTCATCCTGGCTTGCTCTCCCCAATGGCCTATACTCCCCTGAAGTACATGACTTTCATACCAATAAGAAGTGAAAAAGAGAGTTGTCAAGATCTGCTGGTATATAATTAATGCCAGTTGACGTGAGCAAATTAGTAATATACTTTTGTTGACACTTCTTTTCTGAACCCTAGGGTTGGTTTGTTAATTAGGGTTGCTTTCTCTCTTGAAAAACTATCCCATCCAAAAGGATGAAACTATACAGCTCTTCTTGAGAACAAAAGATTGTTTACACAGGAGTAATTACGACTTTGTCAGGCTCAATAAATGCAGTTTTGTTGTACACACCAGCCTCTGAAGAAGACAGCAGCTATTTCCTAAGGGAAGAAACCATTCCGTTGAAAGCCAAAGTGCCAGTGCTGACAGCTGCGCTATTTTTTAAAGTATAGTCATTATTCTGGAAAATAGAAATAAGCCTGAGTAGTATATTAATAACCCATGCTATTAAAATGCAGAGGATACCTTAGAGTCCTGATGTGAAAACAGAAGTTCTGAATTACTCCTTAATAGGAAACTGAGTTGAAAGGCAAAGTTGAGATTTTCAGTCTTGTTTTCTCAATAAGTCAAAGCTATTTCCAAGGACTTGTTGCCAAATCCTGGAGAGAGAATGTGAACCCCCTCTTCATCCGGTCGTCATTTCTCTCCTGAGCTCTAGTTCCACATTTCCAGCTGCCTGGTAGCCCTATCTACTTGAATGTCCTCTAGGGATTTCAAACTCAATGTCTCCAAAACAAAGTTCATTAGCTTTCCTTCTCAGTTCACCCATTCTCCTAATTTTCCTATTTCTTTTATAGCTTTACAACTTGGGAGTGATCTTTAACTCCTCACTGTCACTCAACAGGTCCCCACCAACCCCCTCTTCTTGCAGATTGCTTTTTTACAATTCATCCTTCACAAAAGAGTTAAATTTATATTCTTAAAAATGTTTATTAATATATTCTGATTTTTAATATTTCTGTAATTCCTTCCCATAACCTTATTCTTTCCTCCTCCCAGAGAATCTTCTTATATAATTAATATTTTGAAGAAAAAGAAGAGAAAAAAGCAGCAAACAATACATTAAAAAAAAGTTTTTTTAAAGCTATATATTTTATGCTCATGGACCTTCTACTCCTGCAAAGAAAAGGAATAGGAGTACCTTGTCATCCATTCTTTGACATTATTCTTGTTCTTTATAATTATACAGCATTCACTTTTGACTTTTTTGTAGTTGTTCCTTTTATTTACATTAGTTAGGTCATTGAATATGTGATTTTCTTGACTTCTTACTTCATTCTATATCACATAAGTTTTTCAGTGCTTCTCTGTATTCATCATGATTCTTATTTCTTGGTACACAAGCATATTCCATTACATTGGTGAACCACAGTTTATTTAGCTATTCCTCAAACAATGAGCTGCTGTTTTGTTGCCAATTCTAAGTTACCATAAAAAGTGCTGCAATAAACATGTTAGTATGTATCAAGACATTCTTTTTTCAATGAGCTCTCTAAGACAGAACTCTAGTATTTGAATCTCTGGGTCAAAGGATGCAGATATTTTAGTTGCTTTGTGTTTTTGGTTCCAAGTTGTTTCCCAATATGATTGTATTGATTCATAGATCCACCAACAATGTACTAATATGCTTATCTTCCCACAACTCCTCTAACTTTGACTATTCTCATTTTTGTCACCTTTCTAAATATCTTGGGTATAATGAAACCTCAAGCTTTTTTAAAATTTACATTTCGTACATTTTTTCATATGGCTAACAATCTACAATTCTTCTTTTGAAACAGTGTATTCATATGCTTTAACCAATTATCTACTGGGGAATGGTTCTTGCCAATTGCAGAGATCACATTACATCACTTCCTTGCTCAAGAAGCTGAAGTAACCTCTTGGTGTATTTGAGATAAAACATGAAGTTCTATAGTATTTTAAAAGCTTCATAATCTGTCTCAAATATATCTATTTCCAAGTTGATTATAAGCTACTTTCCTTTATGCACTCCACATTCCAACTAAACTGTACTATTTGCTCTTCCCTCATACAAAATATTTCATTTCATACCTTTATACCTAATTCCTGGGAGGCACTCTTTCCTTGGTACCTCCCCTATGAATCTCCTAATGCCCTTGGAAGTTCAGCTCCAGTACCAACTCTTTTAAAACTCCATTTTTGATTCTGCCAATTGGTGACCCCTCCCCAAAACAAACACTATGTATAGCTTCAGTATTTACTTCTCAACTAAGCTATTGAATACCCCAATAACAAGGATGTTCCTTGACGGCAGGAACTTGTTTCACTTTTGTCATCACTTCTCTTTTCTCCCCATGACTGAACAGCTTAGGTACTTACTAAATGTCTATTGACTGACTGATTTCTACAATGGTAGAATTCCACAGGGAATGCTAATGTTTTCCTAACCAATTAATTTACATAAGAATCATTTGAGAACTTAATGTGCCTAACACAATCTAATCTATAACCTGTCAAGATTATTGTTATTGTTCCTCAATGACATCAGGAGGGTGATTTGCTTGTGGATTGGATTTAAGTACATTTAGAAGGAAAAGAAACCCTGAAGGCTATTTAGGGTTGAGAGAACTGAGACCCAGCTAATCTGCTGGTGGATCCCTCATGCCACCATCTTCCATCCCCATGGACTGGTGTTTGTGTTCTTTGAGTTATCTAGCTGTTAACTATATAGAATCCATGTGTTAATAATAATCTCTGATTCAACATAGAGTTTCATATTTGACTATATTAACTAATATTATTCCCCTATTCCTAGGAAATGTAGCTGAGAACAGGATTATGATAGGCCATACTCTACCCTACAGTACAAGATATGATTGTGTCCCAGTACAAAAATCCTGTGTGTGCTCATCCTCATTGTTCTTCTCATTACTTAGGTGACTAGGCAATGTAGAGAACAGACTTGGAATCAGAAGACTTGAGTTTGAACCCTACCTTGGATACTAGCTAGCTTTGTGACTTTGGACAAGTGACTTATCTTTTCTCAGCCTCAGACTCCTCATCTATAAAATGTATGGTATGTAGGAACTACATTACAGGATGTTATGAGGGTCAAAAAAGATCAGAGTAGTATTGTGGAAAGATCATTGACTCTAGAATCAGATGACCTGAGTTCAAATCTGCTACCTGTGTAGCCTTGGGCAAGTCACTTAGACCCCAGTTTTCTTGTCTCTAAAATGAGATGACTGAATTAGAGAGCTTCTGAGTTCCCTTCCATCTCCAGATCTATGCTCCAATGAGCTTGTATAAACTTTGCAATCCTCAAAGTACTAACTAAACATTTGTTACTGAATTATTATTATCTGTGCTCTGACTTTACTTTGCCTACCTAAAGCTGACTGATATGAGACACAGAGTTCATTTTTTTTTGTGTGTGTGACTTCCATCTTTGACCACCATGCATCTCCCGACTCCTAAATAAAGTCCCTTTCCTGTACTCCCAGTTCCAGCTTTCAGAATTCCTGGTTCCTCTTTTTTTCACTCAGCAGTTCATCTCCATTTATAATTTAGGGCTGGATACAACATAAAATGATCCTCAAGAAAACACTCTCCTAGACAGCACATCACCCACATGATGTTCTAAGAAAATTGTGCAAATGTTTCTGGGCTTAATTACAAGATGGGAATAATATGTGCATAGCAGTAAGCCTGTGATAATTATATTTACATTAACAATCAAGATCACTGACTTCTACCCCCTTCTGAAACCTTCTGAAATGGCCCATACTGGACACTAAGTAAATATTTAATGAAAAAAGAAAGAGATGAGAAAATGGATAAAGTCTGCTTTTGAGTTTAGAGCAGCTGTGAAAATAAACTAATCACTTCATCCAGATAGGTAAACCCTGTCAAATCCAAGGTTGTATTAAGTACATAGAAGAAAAGTGAGGATAAGTGCAATGGGTAAATCTTTGCTACTCAGTCTCTTTGCAAATATTAGAGAGATTTCCTTGCCTTGTAATCTAAGGTACAAACTCTGTCACCACAGGTGGATACTGCATGCCAAATGAATACTGACAATGGCCCTTGTAACTCCTGCCAACTTGAGTTGAGGCTTCCACACAGGTGTGGAATTTGAGTTCAGTCCAACCCCAAAAATCTAATCCTTGTTATATTTTTTATTTTGTTTCCTCCCAGCAGCTGAGATCTTAGAACTATGACATCCTGAGCATCTCGAGGCAAAGGCAAAAGGACTGGTACTGATTCTATAATTAGTTAATGGAGGACCTGATAGATGGAACACATCTATCAGCCAGTCATTTCCCATCCCATGACAGAATTGCATGATTATCCATTCCTATTCCCCCTTCTCCATGATTCAGATTCAGTATCTAATGAGTGAGAAATCTTTTCGCCTTCTCCTCTCTCCTAATCATCTTATCCCTACCACCAGCAACCCTACACAGCTCCCATTTTCCTCTTCTCCCATTCCACTGAATTTCTGGAACACTAAAAGCAGGTATATCCAAATTGAAGCCAGCAGATTGCATGTGGCCCTCAAAGTCCATTCATGAGGCATTATTACATTTTGTTTTTATATTCATTGGTAAAATGGGTTACACTGTAATCATAAATAAATATAAATAATTCTATAAGAGGCCCCTGACAAGTTTTTGTTGAGTGGTACGGTCTAGAAGAGTTAAAAGGGTGGACATCGATGCTCCTGGAGGCTCTCCATTTCATATTTTATAACCAAAACCCAGATCTTTCCAAAAGATATTTCATGAAAAACTACCATCTCTAATACTCAGTGGTCCTTCTCATGCCCCTGTAGAACACTGAGTTGGGGGAGTAATACTCCTTACTTCTCACTCCCACTTCTAGACTGCCCTACTGCAAGCATCTCTCAACAATCTCTCTTCTCTTGAGGATGATTCACTTCACACTTGTTCATCAACTGGTCCCATTCCGTGTTGCAGTCATCTATATCTATCGCCCTTCATGTTAATTCCTTCCTTTTTCACAAGGAATTCAATATCTGAATACAATTTTGCTTCCACCCAAAAGCTTGCTCTCCTACTAAGGGACTACAATATGCATATCCATGTGCTCCTGGACACCTGGGTCCCCCCCAGTTCACTAGCCTCCTGAATGTTCATGCATTTATCCTTATTCTGTTTTAATCACACACAGGAAGAGTCATAACCTTGACCTGATCATCACTTATAATTGCTCCTTTTCCATGATCTAGAATGCTGAAATTCCTCTCTGACCATAACCACCTATCTTTCACTTTACCTCCATTTCATTCCCCTAAACCTATTCTTTGTCCTTACTGTGACCACAAGTGACCCTCTTTCATTCTTTGTTTTCTTAATCTATAGTAGACCACCCCTGAAACTTCTTCATTTCTATTTTGTCCATCTTGACCTTGTGATTAATGAATTTTATTATCTATTGTCCTCTATCCCTGATTTCCTTGATCCCTTATCCTTAGTAGAGCTTTGGCCAAAACCCAACCCTTGGCTGTTCTACCATCTGCCTTTTCTTTTCCTACTCATAAGCAATTGAATGATCTTGGAGTTGTTATGCAACTGTGCTGACTGGGTTCACTACAAATTTGTTATCTAATCTCTAGGGGGCCCTCACTGATGCATGACAATCCTTTTATTTTTGCCTGACTGATTTTCTATCACACTTTCCACATTAGCTATTTCATTCTTCCCTCTCCTCCAACAACAACTCATCTCTGATTTTTAGGAGAATACTTTACTTCCATTTTACTAAGTTATTTTTTTTCTCATCTTTAGTTTCTCTGTGCCTTCTTCCCTGCTACCTAAAAATATGAACAGGATTCTTTCATACTTAAGAAACCTTCATGTGATTCTGCTAACTTATTAAAACTCTCATCTTAGATCTCTTCTCTTTCAAATTAAACTGCTAGAAAGGGTTATTTATATCTGTTGCTTCACTTCCCAATCCCTTGCAAACTGCCTTCTATGTCTTTACACAGGTAGTTTTCCATGTCTGAGAACTAACAGAAACTTCCTTTCACCTGCTTCTTGACATTCTAAGCTCCCTTTATGACACAACTTAGGGGCTCCTTTCTTCATGAAGCCTTTTCGGATCCCCAGATTGTTAACTCTCCTCCTTTTCCTCTTCTCTCTTCTTCTCCCTTCTCCTCCCCCTCCCCCACCCCCATAACCTTTGGTGTTTACCACCTGTGTTATCTTTGCTAACTAACAAAGTCCATAAGAGGTAGTTAGACTAAATGGTCTTTTGGAGTCTAGCTCTAGATTTATGATTCTATGATTGCGTGTTTTCTCTCTCTCAACTACTTTGCTTTTTTGTACTTCCTTATCTCTGTACCTGTCATATATTTGTTTTCCTCTTCCCAGGAGAATGTAAGCTCCTTTAGGACAGAGCATATCTCATTTTTCTTTTTATAGCTCCAAGACCTATCACAGTGACTTGAACATAAAGGTACTCAGTAAAGATTTGCAGTCTTGAATAGAATTGACAAAAACATGAGACATTTTGAATATTCCAGGATTGCTCTAGTTTTAAGGCAAACCCAAAGAGATATGCATTGTTTACCAATACATAACAGTGTATATAAAAATTAGGGCTATGAATGATCAGGACTCATCTTTTATACTCCTTACCCAAACCTCCAACCAGTCAACCAGACATCAACCCCTTGTAGTTATTACTTTGAAATATTTTTTGTCTTCCTTTATTATTCTGTTTCTAACATCTTAGTTCAGACTCATCATCCCTCTTCTAGACTAATATGGAAGTTTCCTAATTTGTCTTTCTGTTCTTAGACTTCTTTTTCAGTATATACTTGATCCCATTGCTAGAGAAAAATGCCTAAAACACTTTCATTGTATTACTCAACTTTAAATTCCTCTCTATTTACAGAACACATTCCAATTGCCTTTATATTAATTGCTTCAGAATTTAATTCCACAGGCATCTGATCCCTACCTTTCTATAACTCCTACTGTTACTGTACTAGAAACAAGAATTAATCTTGACTTTGCCCCTCAATAGCTATCCGACCTTACCTCAAAATCTCTTAATCTGTTTCCTCATGTATGCAATGACAACCACCTAATATGAGAGTGAGTGCTATGAATATGAGCTAAGCTACCTGTTTCTTTCTATCAGGTTCTTCAGGGCCGTTGATGTCATTCACCCTCTAAGTTTTACGCTTTGCATGGGTCGTGTGATATTCTTATATTTGATTCTCCAGCTATGTCTGTGTTGAATGCATCAGTCAAACAAATCACTCAGCTTGGATACCCAACTACTAGCAGCTCTCTTTTCATGCTTTTAATTTGTATCCCATTGAGTTAGTTTTTGAAAGGGTCATCACTTTATAAAACATTTCAACAAAGTTATAAAGAAGCAGGAAAATATTTATATTAAAGTATTAACCACTGGAAACTTTACCCAGTTGCCATGATAATCCCCCAAATGAGCAAAAAACAAAAAAAGAAATAGACTGGTGTGCATTTCTTTTTTTCCTCTATTCACATTTTTTAAATTTTATTTAATTTATTTATTTTTCATCCCTATGCACATGTATATTTTTAAGTTACAAAATTTCCTTCTACCCTCCCTTCCCACCCCCTCCCCTCAGCAGTGAACAGTAAGGTTAGCATTGTACATACATCTTTTTGATAAAACATTTACAGATTAGTCATTTTTTTTGTATTAGTAATTAGGATTAAGAGAAGAGAGATACATTAGAGATACTTTTTTATAAAGTGTTCTTCAGTATCTAAAGGGTTATTTTTTTGGTTTTGTTTAGTTTTATTCCTCTGGACTGCTGAGTGGAGCTGCTTCCATCAAGGTTGATCATCTCACAATGTTGTTGTTAATGTGTAGGGTATGCGTTTCTTTACCCCAACCCAGAAACTCCTGGACCAAAATTTCAGTAATAGAATGATAAGAATTTATATCTAGTTATAAACATTCCAGCTTTTAGTAAAACTGGAAATGTATACACATACTTAACCCATGGATCTTTTAGAAAGGCACTTTAGGTACATAACTATCTTTCTTGCTCACAACAACATGGGCAAACAAAACTATAAGATTTTCCAGGTTCTCAAGAATGCCATTCTCTAGTATCCAAAATTTTAAAGATGTCAGTCTGTCCTTGAAATTCCAAAATTCAAACAGGATACTAATATAACACTATAGAGGTCATATCCACAAGAAATCTAGCATCTCTAAAGGCAGGCAGATGGGCATCATTCTGGATACCACAGAATCCCTATCTTTCACTTTCCAAAGACTTGGCTTGTGTACCAACTTGAAATCCACCCTCCCACAGCACCCCTAGGATTTCCAGGTTCTTCCACCCACCCTATAGTTGAGTTATTTCATATGTGTTACCTCCCACAGTCAGAATGCATAGACTCCTTGAGAAGACGAATTGGCTTATTTTTTCTTTTTATTTCTACCTCCATTGCTTAGTAAAGTGCTTGGCATCTAATAAGCATTTGATAGGTGCTTTTTATTCCTTCATTCATTCAACTTCAATAAATCATTTCTCCAAACTCTATGACTTTTGGGAAGCAAATTAGACAATTAAAATTGGGAGAGAATGTAAATTTCCTTGTGGTAGGGAGAGATCCAAGTGCCCATTTACATTCATAAAATTAGGAGTTTGTACTATTATAAGGTTTCTTAAATTTGGAGGAGTAATAAACCGCTTTAACAGTCTTCTGAAGTCTATGGATTTTTTTCTCAGAATAATGTTTTTCAATGCATCAAATGAGATTATGGAGAAAACTAATTGTATTAAAATACAGTGATAAATTTTTTAGAATAAGTTTGTAAATCCCAGGTTAAGAAAGTGCTTACTAAATGATCTAAAAAGTCCCTTCCAACTCTAAACACAAGCTCCTAATTACCTTGTGCTTCAACCAAGCTGATCTTCCTTGCTGTCCTCCATACCCACCATATTGTTATTTCTACACAAGCCTTTGCTTTTATTGTGTGTCTCATCTAGAATGTCCGGTTTCCCCTGCACCCCAAATTGCTCTTCTACAAATCCTGCCTGTGTATCAAGGAGCCACTTCAAAACTGTTCTTGTCTTCCTTCCCTGTTCAACCTACTGCAGTTTATTTCTCCTCTGAAAACTCACTAATTCCTTGCCTTTTCCATATTTCTTTGCTTACCTTTTTATTGGAATATATCCTGCTTCCTTACTTAGGATGTTACTTCCTAAGGGTATGTCATCAGATATTTTTTGTCTTTTCCACATTATTTAGCATGATATGTCCTCAATAAATATTTGTTGAATGAGTAAGGGAAATGAAAATTAATGAGAACAAGAAAACTGAAATAAATAATTCTTGGTTAATAGAAAATGTGAGCCTTAAAGTAGGGGGAGCCTTTGACCTGATTGCTAAAAAATTGAAAAGGATTTTTTTCATGTACATAGCAATATAAGTTGCAAATGTTTTACTTCTTTATTAATATATTCTCCAGTAAATGAAATGAAGTTAACTAGGGTAAGGACAGAGTTTAGGAAAGGAAAAATTATGACTTTTTATTGTAGGTTATTCACATATAACTAAGATTTTAATTAGTTTTTTTTAAGAGAGTACTATAAGAAAGAAAAAGAACCAATTTGGAATAGTGGATAGAGGACTGACTTTTTAGAGACAAGAAAAATTTGAGTTCAAGTCTTACCTTTAGCTGCAAGTCCATAGTCCACTTATCCTGAGCCACCCAGACTACTCACCAAGTCTGTTAGAGAGGATTTGCCACTCAGCATCCATGAGGAAATTTCCACATCGGGAATTCCCCTAAACTGATTAGCACTGGACTGAAACAAACAGCAAAAAAAGTAAAAACTCAGCAAGGAATTCACAGCTATGCTAAGTCAGAACATGAATAATTTAAATTGATAAATAATGCAAAAATCTCACTTTAATCTTGTCTTTATTAACTTTCCTACCAAACCTTTGAATTTCATTTAGCTCTTTTTATTTATTATAATTTATTTATTGAATATGTATATTCTTCATATCCCCTCCCCATGATACTGCTATATTAAACTCACATTTGAAGGTTTCATGATTCCATAATTGTTTATATTATAGGTTCTAGGATATATCTTATTTTCATACCAGATCGCAGTGTCCATGAGAACAGGAATTATATCTCATCCGAACTTCATTTCTTTCCCCAACAAAGCATGGGGTTAGAACATATATTAAGCATCTAATCCATTCAGTTGTTAGGTGTTTAACAAAACTTCAGGATGGGCTAGATGCTGTTCTTTTCCCTGAGTGCACTAAGAAATAAATTAACATTCCTTGCCTTCATGGCACTTATATTCTTTTGAATATGTGTTAAATTAACCAAATATAAGACAGTATTTTTTGGTGAATTTGATCCATATTTGCTGAATTGACATTTTTAATTAAATATATTACCTGAAGATACCTAATAATGGTACAATTTAAGACTTCAGGATTTGGAATTACATCCTATATTTGAACCCTTATACAAGAGCACCATGCCTGAATTTAGGAAGACTCATCTTCCTGAATTCAAATCTAACCTCAGACCCTTACTCATTGTGTGAACCTTGTCAAGTAACTATGTTTACCTCACTTTCCTCATCTGTAAAATGAACTGAAGAAGGAAAAAAAAACTATTCCAAAACTTTTGCCAAGAAAACCCTAAATGGGCTCACAAAGAATTGAACACAACTGAAAAATGCCTAAACAAAAACAAAAACTAGAACTTGTTTGCTATGAGATCATGGATGGGCAAGCCATTTCCACTTTCCAAGCCTGTTTCCTCATCTGTAAAATGGGTTTACTATAGCTTGTGCCACCTATCTATGTAAATCTTAAAGCCCCATAAATGAAAACTGAGATTCATTTTACTTCCCAAATTTTCTTCCTATAAACTGATGGCCAGTAGTGAAGTGACCAAAGATAGCAGAAGGGAAGAAGATTAAAAGGAGTAAGACAAGGAGAAAGAGAGGAAAGAACACAAAAGCAAAATCCACAAAACAGTGGTGTTAAGAGAAAAAAAGCTGCTTTGAATTTAAAGACTTCATTCTGAAATTAACTACCTATAGGATGCTGGAAAAGTATTTCATCTTTGTAGGTTTTAATGTCCTCATCTGCCAAATAAGGGGGTTGGACCACATATGTCTCTAAAGCCCTTTCAAACTGTAATAATCAATAGTTTATTATTTTGGCCTATAGATTCTGAACTGTTTCATGCTCAGACCAAGACTATAGATCAGAGACTCCCTGTGTAAGTTAGTCTGGTTAGGTTGTAGCCATAGTGGAGTGATCCAGAGGTAACCAGAATTTTGTGAGATCCTTCTTGGAGTGGTTTTGAATTCCTGAGGATTGCATTAAACTAGACTACAATTCAAACCTAGGAAAGTCTACCACCTGAGGAGCCCTATGGATTCAAAAACTTTCTTGAGCTTTGGGATGTAGACTAGACAGCAGTAAGAGTTTCAGCAAATAAGTAAATACCAAAGAGTTGGTGGGATGTTTGAAGAAGATGCATTGTTTTCTGAAATCATGACATCACCATCAAGGTCAGATTGTTGAGCTGTCAGAGCAGGCAAGCAATGGCATTTACCAAATACCCTAAATATGTCTAACAATTATTGGGTCTTTAAAGTTTCCAGTATGTTTCAGATCCATTTTTGGTCTTTTTTTTCCTGCAAGGCAGTGGAGTTAAGGTCACACAGCTAGGTAGTTATTAAGTGTCTGAGGCTGCATTTGAACTCAGGATCCTCCTGACTCCAGGTCAGTACTCTATCCACTGTGCCACCTAGCTGCCCCTCAGATCCATTTTTAAAGAAAAATTCTTGATAGCTTTTTCTTTTATATTACCTTCATTTCCAAAAAAGTTGGAACTTTTCACAATCTGGCAAGTTGTAGCAGAAATACATGTCAGAGATACATACATATTTGCACAGGGCCAGAGAAGATAAATTATGAACAATATCCCCCCCCAAAAGATTCAAACTCAGTTTTTCCTAGCCCTAAATCCAAGTGCACTTTTACCCCACTACTTTTAGATGGCTCCCCTTATATTTCTGTGTATAGAACCAATTGTCCACAAAGGAGAGAGACCAAGAGATCTCTTCAAGATGGAACTGAAATCTTTGTTTCTGAGTGACTTTCCCCTGTCTTGTTTTTTATTTATGTTCCCCTGGGTATAGAAATGACTGTCCACAAAGGGGAGATGGAGAGAGATGGGGGGGGGGGGAGAGAGAGAGAGAGAGAGAGAGAGAGAGAGAGAGAGAGAGACAGAGAGAGACAGAGAGACAGAGAGACAGACAGAGAGACAGAGAGACAGAGACAGACAGGGAAGAGCCAAGATACCTCTTCATGATAGAGTTATGGAGCTGAAGTGTGGTGTTTCTTTGTGACTTTCCCTGTCTTGTCTTTATTTATGATCCCCTGTGTAAGTCTTGTGGGCTGGGCTAATGAACTTTGGACATAAAGCACAATGAAGAATTTGGGAAATGACTGTACCCCTTAAGCCAAAGTTATGTCCTTGATAGTCCCTTCAATGGATCTTGCTATTCTCTCAGGTGTACCCATGCCAGATGTTATGGAATCCTGAAACCTTCAAATGTAAGTTTAATATAGCAGTATCATGGGGAGGAGATATGAAGAATTATACATATTCAAGATGAGTGTTTGAAAGCATTAAATGTGACAGAAGACCTGGGTTTAGTTCTGGTTCTGCCATTAGCTGGGATAAAGTTGCAGTCTCTTTAAGACTCCATTTCTTTATCCATAGATATATGTTTCCTGTTCTGTCCATCCAACTGCACATGAAAGTCTGAACTACAAGCATTCTTTATCCACTTGTTTTTTTTTTCTGTGTAGATAGTTAGATTGGTCTACACCAAAATCAAACTATCAAGAACCTCCACCATTTGGCCAGCAGGATAGTCCAAAAGAGGCAGGAGACCTGAATGACAAGTTCCCAAACTCACATGTGAGAAGAAGGAAGGTATAGGCATATCTCAGAGACACTGTGGTTTCGATTCGATGCTAGACCACTGCAATAAAGTGAATATTGCAATAAAGCAATTCATATGAATTTTTTTGTTTTCTAGTACACATAAAAGTTTATGTTTATATTATACTATAGTCTATTAAGTATGCAATAGAACATGCCAAAAGAACCCAGTGAATATAACTTAAGTTAGTTTTAAAAAATCTTATTGCTAAAAATTGCTAACCATAGTTAATCCTTCATCAAGTTGTAATTTTTTTTTTGATAAAGAGTTACCCCAGAGTAGGATTGCTACCTGATCATGGTGGTAGTTTCTGAAGTGTGGAGATGTCTTTAAATTAAAAAAAAAATGAAGTTTTTCCCCTTTAAACCCTTAGAGGCTTTTAGGGTTATTGACTAGCCTAATTTTAATCTTCTTGTGAATCTGAGAATAGGAAGGCTTGTAGAAAGAGAGAGAGAGATGAATAAACAGTTAGTCAGTGGAGCTATCAGTACACACATTTGTTGATTAAGTTTGTTATTTTACAAAAGTTCATAGTGCCTCAAAGCAATTATAACATCAAAGATCAGGAGGTCACAGATTACCATAACAGATATAATGATAATGAAAAGGTTTGAAATTTTGCAAAAATTATCATTGGAAAAATGGTGCTGATAGACTTGCTCAATACAGAGTTTTCACAAATCGTCAATTTATAAAATTATCTGTGAAGTGTAATAAAGTGACATTGGCAAGTATCTGGGAGAGGAGAAGAACTTGTGAGCATATGAACAAATGATAACACCTAGGTTTGGAGGAGAAATCTTTTGCTCATTATTTCTTTCCTATTCCCACTCTGCAATAAATTGAAAATGGTCAAGGAGGGTGGATGAACTAAGGGGAAGAGAGTAAATGCATGGAACTTAGGTGGAGATGATTGTTTTCTGAGCCCCAGCCTTTCATCCTTTAACCTAATTTAGTGATGAATGAGTCAAATGGAAGCATTGTATTTTTAGAGGTTGGATTGAGACAATAAGGTTAGTAGGAAAGAGAGAGATCATCAGTTCCAAAAGAAATAAAATTTATCATTTCTGGGGGTAATGTTGACTTATAAAAAAAATCAATAGAAAGACCAGGAAGCAATGATAGAACACAAGCTGTGTTCTTAGAAGTAGGGGAAGCTGGTAAAGATGGAGGTGGGAAGTTTGAAATAAAAGTCAGAGATGTTTAGAACAAAGACTGAGAAAGTGTCTCCTTTTCCACATTATAGAAACATGTCTGTGGATGTCTATGAACCTTTTAAGTTTATACATTGAACTAAAATTTTTTATAATGCGAGGCTATTTTTCTTACACTATTTTGGCATTTCTTGGCAAATATGACAATTGCTCTAAGCTAAAAATCAAGAAGATCGAAAGCCCACAGTCCTTTTTCTGAGAAGAAAAACACTCTGCTTCATTTTAAATTCACTTTTGACCCAGCCAAAGCATTATGGGCCATAGGAAGCAGGATCCATGAATTGTAAGTTCCCAGAATCACATGTGAGAAAGAGGAAGATACAGGTATATCTCAGAGACATTCTGGGTTCTGTTCTGTCTCTCCCCTTCCTCTCTCCTCTTGCTCTGTTTTGCTATTGACTCTTCTCTTTCTCCTTATTTCCCTCTCCTCCCTTCCCTCTTTCCTTTTTCTCTCCTTCACCTCTGCCCCTCCCTTATTTCCAAGGTATTTCAAGACTTTAAGATTTTACACACTCCCAGTTTCATCCATTTTTAACCTCATATTTCGGGTTCAGGATTTAACCTGTGTAAAAATCTGGCATGTTTTTTTAAAGTTTTTTTTTTGAGGGGATAGTCAGTGGTTTCAAATCTAGGATTTTATTGGTCAGGAAACAGTACACTAATACAGGGCAGTTCTATGAGATACTGGAAGAGCTGACTGAACTAAGTTTTCAGTTAAAAACAATATCAGAACCAGGACACCTGGAGTCATCCCTATCTCTGAGAATCGTTACTGTTTGATCCTAGGTAAGTCATCCAAATTTTTCTTCCCTTTAGTTTTGCCACCTGAAAAAGGGGAAATAATAGCTTATGTTTCTATAGCACTTAGTAATTTATAAGGGATTTTACATGCTTCTCTTTTGATCTTCAAAAAAATGACACATAAATAGTACCAGTATAATGGTATTATTGATAGGAGGAAAAAAATTAAGGTTCAAAGAGGCAGCTAGGTGACACTGTGCCTAGAGTCAGGAAGACCTGAGTTCAAATCCAGTCTCAGATACTTTGTACCTGTACAGCTCTGGACAAGTCACTTAACCTTTGCCTCTCTCAATATCCCCAACAGGAATATAAGTATAAAAACAGCATCTCCCTCCCAGGGCTGTTATGAAGATCAGATGAGAAAATGTTTGAAAAGTGCTAAGCACAATGTGTCTGGTGGGTGCTTTACACAGCTAGTAAGTCATAGAACCAGGACCCATATTTGGCTCCAAATTCAATAGTTTTTTTTTCCCAACCCTCTACTGTGTTGCCTTGCTAATGAGAGGACTGGATTAGAAGTGATCAAAGGTCTTTTCTAGCTCTGAAATTCTGTGATTCTAAATTCATACTGAGCTTATGGGAAACATTTGGCCATTTATCTAGCTACAGCCACTTAACTTTTACTGTACTAAAGCAGACAACACACTTGAGGTAGCAGATGTGAAAAGATATTTAAAAAAATAAAAAAACTTGCAAATGTAAGTAAAGTGTGCTATTATAACCCAAATTGTGTGTATGTTTGGTCATAAAGAATTAAAGGTCAACTGCCTTCTATAATGTAGCATATTAAAGTATGCAGGACTCACTGTTCAAAAAGCATGTTTTCCATTTATAAAGAATGCTATTGGTGAGATGTTTTGTTTTATTTTGAATATCAAATTTAGAAAGGTACAAGTTTATTTAAAAGTCTTACCAAATAGATCATGATGCAGTTCATGATCAAACTGCATATTGTTAACTTGACCAACTGAGATTAGTTGAGAGAGAATACACAAGATTGGGAGATGGGAAAAGGCTCTCAAATTGAGCATCTCATATTTCACCTTTGTGCAAATATATCTTCTAATATGATTAAGCCACCCATACAAAATCCCATATATATACATATATATATATATATGGATATATATGGATATTTATTTCTATAGATAGAAATATCTCAAGTGGGAATAAGAGATGGGTCACAGAAGCATTAAATATTAGAGCAATATACAAAGACTGTTTTGCTTGCTTCTTTTTTTCCTGTGGTGTATTGTTGCCTTTATATACTTGACTGCCAGATTGGTTGTTTTCTATTTTTATTGGATAATAATAGTCATAGTATTAATATTCATTTTATATATATTTTTGATAATTTAATATTTACAACATTGTTTCTGTTTCCCATTTAAGCCTCACAATAACCTAAGAGACAGATAATACAAATACTATTATAAACATATTACAGATGGGAACTAAGACTGTAAGAAGTCTTAGGTATGATTTTGTAGTTTATAAATATCAGAGGCAAGATCTGAATCCAGGTATCTCTTGGGTTTAGGTCTAGTGTTCTCTCTCTCTCTCTCTCTCTCTCTCTCTCTCTCTCTCTCTCTCTCTCTCTCGTAGAAATATATTCACTGATTTTACATAAATTTCTTAATAGCATTCATAATCATTTCCAAGTGAGGCTCTTTCATCACCATGATGTGATGACAGATTTCTGAGATTGATCATGTAAGAAATGTACCATTATCACAAATAATAGAGTAACAGAATGTATGATTTCACTGATTTAGGGATTGATAATGCTGCTTTTATGTCTGAGCATACAGGGGTGATCTCAGAGTAGAATCAAAATAGGAGTCTGACACAATGGAGGACTGAGTTGGGATGGAGAGGCAAATACAATGTCCCATTCTCTAGCATCCACCTCTGAGAGACCAATTCTATTTTATGCCAGTATTTTTCAACCACTGCTACTACACCACTTCCCCTAGCTTTCTGGGGTTCCCTAACTCCCAAAGTGATGGCTTAAGCAGGGCAGAGAAGTATGCTGGGGGAATGTGCTTAGCATATTTTCTTTTTAAAAGAATTTTATTCCATGTAAATAATTCACATGAGCTAAACCATTATTTCACTGACATCTACTGTTTTCCTTTATATTGGGAGTTCACCCTGAAAGACCCCGTCTTGAGACCTCTCCATCATGTCAACTCATTCTCTTTCTACTAAATCTTAATCTAACTTCTACCTGTCTGTACTATTCTCAGTTGAAGTAATGTTTACCTTGCTGTTTCTGCCCCCATAAAGTCCCATGTGCCTATCATATAAACTATAGCCATCAAAAAAAAAAAACCCAAACCAGTTTAAATGTAAATAATTCTATCATGAACCTCATGCATAAGAATAATGTCTCTTAAAATTGTTGTTGTTGACATAGGAGCTCTTTCTTTTTTCAACAAAATGAGACTTCCTCTGGCCTATATATCTAAATGTTGACACTATGAGTCAGGACTTAGTCTCAGGGGGTATTGTGTGTAAGCATAATGTGGTTCCTCCACAAAAGGTATTGAGATGTGCAATAAAGGAAGAATTCAGAGGCATCAGGATTACCTTGCTTGCCTGGAAGTTTAGGGAAGGGAGAAGGGTCAGAGGTCTGCCATTTCACAATACCCAAATATATTGTAAATCTGATTGAGGTGTTGCTTAGTTTTTCTGAATTACTTTTCTTCTCTTTTACATTTTTCTTTTTTTTATTATAAGTGATGGATAGGGGACAGAAGGGAACAGAAGAAGAGATATACTTGAAAATGAAAGTGACATAAAACCCCCAAAATAATAATACTTTGTAAAGACAAAAAGGTACCCATATCTCACAGTGTATGACATCTAAAGTAGCCTTTTTCAATTGGTGCTTGTCCCAAGGTCCCAACATCTTTACATAAAAGAATGCCTGGATACTGAGATAGTTAAGAACAGCCTTTTAATCACTTAGAATCACACATAATCTGATCTTGAGAATTTTTTAAAATTTCCTATCAATGGTCTATTTCAAGTCAGTCTCTTTGAGTTTTTTCTCTATGTCTAGCCTGTAGATGAAATAAAATGCTCAGGAGGTAATTCAGCCTTTAAAAACATATGGCCTTTTTAAATTTTAAAGATTAATAAGTACTTGGATGTATCTTTTTAATAAAAAAGAAAGAAATGTTCTAATTAAAATATTAATTGGCTATAATTTGGCACAGAAACAAAAAATAGAGTTTTTCCATTTTCTTTCCACTGTGTACATGTCTCCAGGAGCTAGGATCATATAGTCCTAGAGAAAAAGCCAATCTTCTTTCTTTGATGTTCTTCTATTTCCAGCTCAGATCTATTATATCATATTTGAGAAATTTAAATAAGTTTGAGTTCATTCAAATCCAAGATGTCATACAGAATCTGAACTATAGACTTGCCTTGATTCTTATGGTTTCAAACCAATATTTCTTGATATAAAACCTCTCTATCAGACATTACTCTCTAAATTAAAAATTGCCATGTACTTCCTTAGGAGGTGATGGGTTCTTCATTTATAGATCTTCAGGGAGAGTGTAGAAAATAGGTGATGACTTCCTGGGATGAGATACAGGGATATGGGCTCTATTCCACAAATCACCAAGCAAAACTCTCTCCTAAGAATACAAAAATGAAAGACAATGTGTGATTCAAAGAAGAGTTCTCTTTTGTCCTGCCCTTTCTCCCTTTTGTCCTGCCCAATTCTTTTTCACCCTCTTTCACTTAAAAAAAAAAACTTAAGTAGTTGATGTGTAGCAGAGAAGAATCATTGCAATTTCTTACAGAAGTACTTGATTTACATGTCTGTCCTCTATCTCTTTAACAGCACTTCGGAGTCGATCAGGTCGATCCATCATCAATGGAAACTGGGCAATTGACCGGCCTGGTAAATATGAAGGCGGAGGGACAATGTTCACTTACAAGCGTCCCAATGAAATCTCTAGCACTGCAGGAGAGTCGTTTTTAGCTGAAGGTCCCACTAATGAGATCCTAGATGTCTATGTGAGTTTACATCACTCTTATTCTTCTTTCTATTGTGTTCATTGTTCCCAGATAATGACAAAAGGCCACCATATGACTGTATCTTTTAACCATAGCCCTTTCAAGGTGTCCATTTAAGTGCCCAGATACTTTTGGCCACTTACCTCTGAATTGCCAAACTTACAAGAAATCTAAACTATACCAGATGCTTATTACCCTTCAAGTTTATGGACCCAGTAAAACCAACTTTACTTGTTGAACCAAATCAGAGGTAAAACCTAGTCTTTATTTCATGAGAGCTGGATTTCCTCCAAGTCCTTTCCTCCTAATGCTAATTTGGCATGTTCTAGTTTTATGGCAGACTAAAGCAAATGTCCTGGGCAAGGTTAGCCTTCTCATAGCTTTAAGCCTTCTTGATACCATATTAAAGTGAGGGCAAAAATCAAAGACCCAGTGTACACCAGATGAACAAATAAAGTTCCTTGTTACAGGAGAGGTTTATGAGGCATTCGCTGTTTCACAAGAGGTATAGCTTTGGTTTTCTTTACATGAAGGTGCAATGCTGGCTTTCTCAGGAGGGGAAAAAAAGGCCACATGTCTTATTTTTTTTAATTAAAATAAGAAAACCACCATCTATTTTCTAAAAGATTATAAAATAAAAGGTAACAATGATCATTTTTAGTACAGAAATAGAGAAAGCTTAGTGTCATATTCTTAATGTACTCTACCTAAGGTGAATTGAAATATGTCAATACCTTGCACAATTGAGAGAAACATTTCTGAGCCCCAAATCACACTTCATTCAATTTCCAATATATTTTGAGTTTGTGTATAGTTAAAATCATTATCACTACTATCATTAGCAATACACATTCACTTCTACTCTATAATTGATTTTGGATTTAAAAACTGGAAAAAATTAGATTTAAAAATACATTTGTGATAAAGTTTTCTTATGTTTAAGAACTGGGATTTTCCGATAGACTAACAAGCAAATGTAGTTATTTGAATCTGAGTAAATTTCTTGACGATTAGAGATAAAAATAGTCAAACTCTTGTGGCTCCAGATTCATGATGGGTGGTCTGGTAAAGCAGAAGCCAGTAATTCTCTAAATATTAAAAAGGTCACAATGGCAAAATATATTCCCTGCAGGAAAAAAGTATATTTTCTGTGATGTATTCAGGGGAACGTAGCAATGTGAAAAAAGTCCAGGATTTGGTATCAGAAGACTTGAAGTGGAATCCTATTTCTTGCTCTCTTCCTTTGTGAACAAGGGGCAAAACTCCTGAGTCTCTTCTTAGATAAAGGGGAAAGGCTAGGTAGCATGGTATGGATAGTTAGGAGCAGAACTGGGTCTAGAATGGAGGACTCTATCCTAAACTAACAATTCTAGTATAATTCAAGTTGGAGAGTGGAAGGAAGTGTGGAAAGGGACTTCTGGGAGACACAAGATCCAGTGAGGGGAAAGATAGAGACCCCTAAGGCTATTGCTTGGTAACCTGCCCTGAGAGGAAGGGGGAAAGTGGGTTTATGTTGGGAGAGTTCAATTAGGGGTACACATAAGTATGGTGAAAGGAGGATCCTGACATGGTGCTGTTGCAGAAACATTTCTATGGAAGTTGTAGGGACAATAGCATGGGTCCAGTGGAGGGATGAAGAAACTACACAAAGGAACCCTACTAAAGAAAAGAATCATGTCGCCAGATGTGAGGTACCCTGGAAAGACATCCCAATTGCTCTACTCTGGTATAAATACTTGCCTGATTCCTAGTCTATTGTTCATTCCATTATAGTTGACTGCCTCTCAGAAAAATTAGTTACCTTATTGCCTAAAAGTCTGCTTTAATTTTATTTCCTTCTATTCTTTGTTTCCTGCATCCATTTTTTTTATTAACACAACCACAAGTAGTCAAAGTGGAAAGATCACTTCTTTCAGAGTGGTTTAAATCCTGTAAAATATCTTATGGGACCTGACCAAGATATTTAAACTTCCTGGGTCTCATCTGCTTTCTCTATAAAATGAGGATCTTGGACCACATGGTGTCTGAGGTCCTTTCCAGATAGATACTCACACATCTATATTTATATCTATATAGCTATGTATATGTATATGTATATATAATTGCATAGGCATGTGTGGATAGAAAGATAGATAGACAGACACATACACATGAAGAGAGACAGATCTTAGGAGATTGATTCCCTGCCCCACACTCCCCAGAATCTTTCTCATATTGGATTATGTTATGTTTCTGATAGCAAATTAGATGAATGAGGACCTACTAAAGAATAAACCAAACAGTGCTGAATTTAACTTTGCCTCATTTACATTTTCCCTCTTTCTGCAGGAGATATACTTTCAAACAAGCAGATTTCTTATTGTTTCTTAAATGCAGACCTAGATGCTAGTCCTAAATCTCCCTCCTTACTATTTATATAGCATTGGCCAAGTCACTTTACTTCTCTTGGCCTCAGTTTCCTCATCTGTTAAATGAGGGGTTCAGATTACATATTTACTAAAGTCGCTTACAACTCTTAAAATTGTTTGCACTTCTCTCACACGTGAATCTCTCTCGCCATCTAGTGTCCAGTTAAGTGGATTTTTCTATTGAGTGACATCTATCATTTTGACCCCCTTTGACAGGAAAAGCCTAGTGGTGTCTGAAAGAACATGGGAAAAACCTACACACATCTTCATATTAAACTGTTTTCCTCTTTCAGTTCTATCATCTTTATTAGTATTACTTTTTTCTCTCTCAAGAAAACAAATTCCTGACCTCCATCTAAGCAAAAATCACCACTTCATTGCTCTGTTGTAATTCTGGTAGTCTGAGACATTCACTCTCATTTATGTATAGATGCTTATAATTATGGATGGACTAGACTAGTGATTTTTCTCTAGTTTTAGAGGGTTGACTAGAATGCTGAGAAGATAGGACTGAGAGGGCTAGCCAGTTTGTGTCAGAAGCCAGCTCTCTATCCCCTGTATCCATGTTGCTAAAATAAAAACAATGATCATTATGTACAGCTGTGTTGAATAAGATAACAACAGTCTTTGTTTTCTTAGATGATACACCAGCAGCCCAACCCAGGTGTCCACTATGAATATGTTATCTCAGGAACGAATGCCATTAGCCCACAGTTACCACCTCATAGAAGACCAGGTAAATCCCATTGTTTTATTAAGGAAGGGAGTGGGGTTGTCTATATGTTAGTTATAAATTTGTGTCCTTTCTTTATTCTTGCTCCCTCACAATCTCAAATGTAATATATTTCCAAATTGAAGACTTGATTAGAATAGAATTGATGTAGGATGACCTTATATTTGAGCAATCATTGTAAGAAGCTCCATTTGTCTAGTACAAGAAGGAAATGTTATTTTATTTTATTTTTTAATCTCATGAAATTAAAAGACCATTATGATCTTTTAACAAATTACTTTCTTATTTCTTTCCAATTACATGTAAAGATAATTTTCAATATTCATTTTTAAAAGATTTTGAGGTCCACTTTTTTCTCCCTCTGTTCCCTTCCCTCCCCTCTCCCAAGACCACAAGTATCTAATATAGGTTATATATGAAATGATATTTTGTATCTACACTTTACTCATTTGAAATGTCTTTTCTATTTTGTCTAAGTTTCAGAAAAATCCAATTTTAAATCTGAAATAAACACCACATAATACCAATCTTCAGGACTGTCCCTCTGAGTAGACAAGTAAAGGTTGGCACAAAATTCTCTTGCTACACCAGTTGATCACTAGTTGTCCATGGTACTAGTTCCTATGTCCTTCCTGTCTACTACACTGACCTGTTATTCTTACCATTTCCTTCATTCTCTTGGCATGTATAACCAATTCTGTGATACTCTTAAGTAAAAAGAATTTATCTTAAAGGTAAAGATCCTAAAATCCTCTATAGGTTTTTCTCATTAGCTGAGGGAGTTCCAGAACAAATCTTGGAAATGGCATGGGGAGAGTAGACCCAAATAAGATATCTGAGTGATTTCCTTTGACAGTCAAAGAAAAACATTTAGGTGAGCCCATTGTATCTTTATGTGGGGGAAAAAAGGGTTAGAAGTTATTTAATATGGAGTTCCCAAAATGAGATTTATCTATCTCACAATTTTTTCTTGTTCCCTTTTCTTCTTCTTGCCTTTCTAAGACTACTTCAGTAAATGAACTTAAAAGTATTTACTATTTACTCATTTTTAAAATATTGTTTATTTGTGAATAACTAAGCTGGAAAGAGACCAAGAAAGACAGACTATGTGATTTAAGAGGCGAAAATAAAATAAAACAACTCTTTCTGAAAATAGCTTGTAATACCAACTGGAAGCTACTGACTGACTTTTAAATGTCTCTGTATTTATGGCATTTTGGCAACATTCTACTTTATGGCACCATCTCTAATATGGAAGGTTATTTGTGGACTGTCTGACCTAGTTGGTTATACACCTCATTCTTAAATCGGCTGTCAGATATTTGGAGAGTTTCCTCCATTCCCTTAGTTTGTTCTTTGATTTAACTTTTACTAGGAGAGCCTTTCAATGGGCAACTAGTAGTACCAGATGGAAGAAATTCAGAGGGAGGAGAAGAGAAGCAACATGAAGAGGAGAAATTTCCCAGCGGGGAGATAGAAATATTTACGGAAGACACCACGCATACCTTTCCAGTAAGACAGCCTGAGAGATTTTCCCCCCGCCAGCCAGACAATCTGGTTCCAGCTCTACAACCACCACGTAGAAACAGAGACTACAACTGGAAGCAGATTAGGACAACAGAGTGCTCAGCTACCTGTGGGAAAGGTGAGATATGAATGTGACCTGTGAGAATAAAAAAAATAAAGAAAGAAAGAAATCTAACATGCATGGGTGGGGAAGGGAGTGGGGCAATGAATTAATCCACCCTCCCAGTTTCTAACCCAGAACCTTGTTTGCCAAAGTATGTTATGGGGCCTTATGTGTGCAAGTATTGCAAATACTTTTATAGCTCATTACAGAAGGGAGGGAGTATACGCATTTATTAAGTGCCTACTATTTGCCAGGCATTACCTAAGAATTTTACAAATATTATTTCGTTTCATCTATGAGGTAAGTGACATTATTATCCCCATTTTACAGATCAAAAAACTGAGAAGGGGTGGCTGGGTGGCACAGTGGATAGAGCACTAGCCCTGGAGTCAGGAGTACCTGAGTTCAAATCTGGCCTCAGACAATGTGTGGCCTTGGGCAAGTCACTTAACCCCATTTGCCCTGCAAAAAACCTAAAAAAAAATCCTCAAAAAACTGATTCAGAGGTATGGTGACTTACTCAGGGTCACACAGCTAGTGAGTGACTGATGTTGGATTTTAACTCAGATCTTCCTGATTTCAGGGGACAGATAGTTGGCACAATAGATAGAGTGCCAGGTCTGGTGTCAGGAAGTCTTATCTGTGTGAAGTTAAATTTGGCCTCAGACATTTACTAGTTGTGTGACCCTGAGCAAGTCACTTACCCCTGTTTTCCTCAGTTTCCTCAACTGTAAATGGAAAATCCAGAATCTTTTCCAAGAAAACTCAAATGGGGTCATGAGTAGGATATGATTGAATAACAACAATGACTTCCTGTTTCTGGGTTCAGCCCTCTATCTGCTGCACCACATTGTGGGATCAGACCTAAGGAGTCATCCATCCAATCTGCTTATCTGATAGAAGAAAATGAAATCCAGGGATAGTAAGTGACTTGGCAAGATCACACAGGAAAAATAGCAGAGCCAGATTTTGAACCCAGCTCCTTTGTATTTTGCAGTGTAATTTCCACTACAACCATATCGTGAACATTAATAGATCAGTGTCTAGTTAAAGGGAAATAAATGTCACTAGAGGACTGTCCTAAATATTTTTCTTTGGCCCTTTGTTATTCAATGTTTCTATCAATGACATAGTTCTAGGTGTAGAAGATATGCTTATCAAATTTGGAAGTGACACAAAATGGAAATAGTATATTGAATGATAGAGTAAGGATTCAAAATCTTATGACAGGCTATGATGGTAAGCTGAATCTAATAAGATGAAATTTAATAGAAATAAGCAGTAAACCTCACAAGTGTAATATAGAGGAAGCTTGTGAAGACAACAGTTTGTTTGAAGAGAACTCAGGTTTTTAATAATAATAGTTGATATCTTTAAAGTACTTTAAATTTTCTATAATGTTTTCTGTATTTCATTTTATTACTCTGTGAACCAGATCAGAGCTATTACCATTAATATTATCTCTGAGGACAAAGAGACTCAGAAGGTTTAGGTGACAATGAAGCTATTAAGATCAGAAGTGAGATTCGAACTCATATCTTTCCTGAGCTCCACTCCCTTTTCAATACACTATTCCTCCAAATATGATTGATTGGTCCAAAATTTTGTCTACATAATGTATAGACCTAATGTTCAGAAGTTTTATTGCACTTTCCCCTCATCCTCAGTTCTAACCTTTACAGTCTAGAAAGGACGTTGGCAAGTTGGAGGTTGTTGAGATGAAAGTAACTAAAGTAGTGATAGACTTCAATCAAGACCATGATGTCTAAGGATTAACTGAGGCATCAAGGGATATTCAGGCTTGAAAATGGGAGTTTGGTGGCTTATAGTAATATGTAACTATTTAAAGGGCTACTATATTGAGCTTTAGTTTCCTCTCCTATAAAATGAGAAGATAGATACCACACTACTCAAAAGTTCTCACAGAAGATATTTCCTCTGAGGTAATATCCAGCTCTAAATATATGATCCTATGTCACTAGATTGGAAAAAAATTCATACTTATTTTACTTGTCCTTACAGGATAGAATTAGGAAAATACCATCTGTAGAATTACAGACAGGCTGATTTGAGGTCAATTTTTTAATTTTTTTTTTAGGTTTTTGCAAGGCAAATAGGGTTAAGTGACTTGCCCAAGGCCACACAGCTAGGTAGTTATTAAGTGTATGAGGCAGGATTTGAACTCAGGTACTCCTGACTCCAGGGCCGGTGCTTTATCCACCGCACCACCTAGCCGCCCCAATTTGAGGTCAATTTAAGTCAAAACTCCCTAAAAATTAGAATTGCTCTAAATCAAAATGAGCTGGAGGGAGGGAGGGAGGGAGGGAGGGAGAGAGAGAGAGAGAGAGAGAGAGAGAGAGAGAGAGAGAGACAGACAGACAGACAGACAGACAGACAGACAGACAGACAGACAGACACAGAGAGAGAGACAGAGAGAGAGAGACAGACACAGAGAGAGAGACAGAGAGAGAGAGAGAGAGTGAGTAAGTACAGGCATAGGTGAATGGTACCAGACGGCCTTTGAAATTCCTTATCTAGAAGAATCTAATACAGTGGTTGATACAAATACACTGATTCCTTCTGTGTATCTCTGTTATTTGACCTTGTAGGTAAGTTACATCTTTCTTGATACTGATGATATTTAATGCCTTACTAAAATCGTAGAATATCATAATTGAAAAGTAACTTTAAGACCATCTCCTACAATTTATTCATTTTATAGACAATGAGATGACTGGTCAGAGATATGAAGTGGTTCAACTAATACCACACAGTTAATTTGGAGTAACTGAATGTTGGATTTGGAAGCTGTCACTTACGTACCCTTGAACTAGCAACAATCTGGATTTGGAATTTTTTGTTTTGTTTTACCCTGCATCATGATCATAACCCTTCCCTTAATCCTATGTTCTTTTTCTCCAGGTTGCAGTGTGCAACAATCCCTAATAACTGAATGCGCAGATTTTGCTGCCTTTGTTGGTCTGTGATGCAGTTAGACCTTATAAAGAAGTTATCTAGTATTCATTTTATAGCTTTAAGAAAGTCTAAGAAGGAGAAAATTAACCTGAGAGAGCAATGCCACTAGCCCCATCTTACATATTAATTACATCTAACAAGGTTGTAAGCTTTCTTAGTGAAGGAAACATCTTATTCTACTTTTTCATTTCACAGGGACTACATGGTGCCAATCACATAGCAAGTGATCAAGACTAACAGGACCATAGGATTACAATTGGAAGTGTGCATCTTATCTAAGGGCAGTTAGGTGGCAATGTGAATAGAGCACTAGGCTTGGAGTCATGAAGAGTCATTTTTCTGAGTTCAAATCTGGACTCAGACACCAGTTCTGTGACCTGGGAAAGGTACTCAACCTATTTGCCTCAGTTTCCTCCTCTGTAAAATAAGCTAGAGAAGAAAATGGCACATTACTCTAATATCTTTGCCAAGGAAACCTCAAATGGGGTCATGAAGAATTAGACATGACTGAAAAAAACAACACAATATCAATTTATACAACTCTTCTCCTCATTTACAGATAAGAAAACTGAGATTCAGGTTATTTCAATTTCTGGAGTCACATCAGTAGTAAGTGACTGAGTTCAGATTCAATCATAGGTATTCTGATGTTCTAACTGATTGGACAAGTTAAAGAAATAATATGTCATAAAATATCAGATGATGATTGGTTGAAGGAATTAAACATGTTTAGCCTAAATAAGAAGAGATACCCTTCTAAAGTATACAGAAAGATTGGGGCTTGTTTTTCTTGGCCCCTGAGGACAAAATTATGAGAAATACGTGCAAGTTGCAAAGGAGCAAACATAATCTTAGTGTCAAGAAATTTTTCTATTAGAGCCATCTGGAATGAACCTTCCAGAAAGATTCTCTTAAGAGCTTTAAATGAAGAATGGATATCCATTTGCAAGCTGTTATAAATGAGATCCTTTTTCAGGTGTTGGTTAGGCATGATTGCTTCCAGAGTTCTTTCCAATTCTGAAATTTTGCTATTCTCTGGAATCTGTTTTGTGGATAGCCAAAGGACAGGATCACCTTGGTCTAAACAGTAGAAAATTCTGCTTAGATCATTAGAACAGACTAGATCAAAAGTATAATGGAACTGGAAAGAGAATACTGACATTTTAAGGAACCAGTCAAAGACCATACTAGATCCTGGAATGGCTAGAATAAAGAATTCTTGACCAAGAGAATAAAGTAAGCGTTAGCTCTTAAACAGAATACAGCTAAGCCCTACAGGTATTCCCTGCCTTGGTTATTGCCTGTGTATAAATAGTTTGTATCCTTAAGACTATAGCAAGATTCTTCTTTTTTTTTAAGAGAACTATCTTGAGGACATGTTATTGTACTCATTTTAGGAGAAAACATGTTAAAAGTTTAGGGGAAAGGTTATAATGATGTTATAAATAAGAACCCTAACCCTAGTAGTTACACCCAATGCAATTAAAAAATCAAACAAGCCCATCTCCAACCATGCCGCCTGAACTCTTTCTTCCTTCTCCTCCTTCTCACAAAGTAATCCATACTCTCATCATTGTGCTGCTGAACTCTGATTTACTCTCACCTGCTCTTACCAGGTCTTAGAACCACTATGCCACTTTATAGCCATCTGAAAACCACCATGATACTATGCTTATACTCTCTGCTCCCTACCCCTTTTCTTTCCAATTCTTTCTTTCCTAGATACACCAGCATTATTAGAAGGTAAGCTCCTCTAAAATAAGGACAAAATTTGGTGGCTTAGTAACTCACAAGGTGATCATAAGGAAGTCACTTTTTTCAACCTTAGAGAAATATATAAATATAAACTCTGGTAATTCCAGAGGCAAATAGCAGAGAAACAGAGGAAATAATTATGTACTCTTTCAAGATAGAAAAGTTCTCTATAACATAAAAAGAAGTATATAGGTAGATGAAATATAACTTGCCAAGATTTTTTTCCATTTGATACATTTTTCTCTTCAGTCAACATCAATGTTTTTCCCTAGCCTGTGGTAAGCTTTAATTGGAACATTATTTTATCTGACATAATAGTGTTGCCTTATATTGCAAAGCTCTATTGCAACAGCAATTTACGCAAATGGTCTTCTCAGCTTCAAATACAGTCTTACAACTAGCTGTGGAATTAAAAAAATATATGTCCTCTGGTCTAGCATGTTGTCTGAGATATGTCTGTTTAAAAGAAACAGTCAGAAATAGTCATTGCTAAGGGAACATTCAGAAATTTGCCTTGACAATAATCCCCCCAGTTGCAATTGCACTTAAGAGCTAAAGGTATAGAATAACTATGGTGATAATAATAATGATGATGGAGAACATTTATATGTGACTAATATGTTCCATACTTTATTAATCATTTTGCAAGTATTATATCATTTGATCCTTATCACCCTGGGAGCGAGGAACTATTATTACCTCCATTTTACAGATGAGAAAACTGAGGCAAATGGAAACTAAGTGATTTGGGTCTCTATTAAGTGTCTCCTGACTCCAGACCTGGCACTTTATTTACTGTACCACTTAGTTGCAGAAAAGAATTACCTAACAAAAACTAAAAGTTTTTGATGATGGAATTGCCAATTCCCTCCCATAGGAGTTAGGCAAAAGCCTGCAGTTCCTTCTGGTGATAACTACATTGCCACTTTTGTACTTTAGGAGATGTTATATTTCCTTTAGAAACTGTCTCTGATATGTGAGAATAAAAGTGGTACCAGAAAGTAAAAGTCTAAATGGTGATTCTATCAGCTCCCAAGGGTTCAGCTGTTATCTCTAAGCACAGCTCCATTATCTCTCCTAAGCTGCAGTCCCACATCACCAACTGCCTACTGGATATTCCATAGACATCTCAAATTAAATATGTCTAAAATTTCTTCTGCCATCATTCTTCCTTTTGCCCAGGCTCATATCCTCAGTCTCTTCTTAGACTTTTCCCTTTCCAACTCTGCTAGAGTCCCATTTCCAGTACTACTCACCATAAATGCACACGATTTTTCATGCACCTGTTTTCTCTGCTCACACAGCTACCACCTTCATCATGTCATCTGAACTACCACAATAGCCAGCTAAGCAGTCTCCCTAATTTCAATCTCCCCTTGCCAATTTATCCTTTATTTAGTTGCCATAGTGATATTCCTAAAGTACAGATCTCATCAAATAACTGTCCTGACAATGAAGTGGTAAAATGAACGGAGTACTGAGTCTGAAATCAGGAAGACCTGAGTTCAAATTCAGACTCAGAAACTTAATAGCTATGTGACCCTGGGTCAGTCACTTAACCCTTGTTTGCCTCAGTTCCTCATCTTTAAAAATGAGTACCTCCTGGAGAAGGAAATGACAAATCACTCCAATATTTTTGCCAAGAAAACCCTATGAACCAAATCAAAGTCCATGGGATCGTGTAAAGTCATGAACAACTGAAGACCAATAAATGCTAGTCACTGGTATTATTATTATTATTTATTGTTCTTTGTCTCCAAAGGTTCCCATTCCTTGAAAATTCCTCTAAAAATAACAGATGGAAAATGTATTCTCTTACTCATTCCTATCCCATAAAATACTAATTTCCTTCAAGGTATAGTTCAAATTCCATTTCCTTTAGGAAGTCCTTCTTTATCCCCCTAGGTGTTAATGCCTCTCTTCTTTGAAATTATTTCATATTTATTTTTATATATTTTGTATCTATATATGTTATGTTATATTTATATGTTATATCCTTTCTTCCCCCATGTCCTGATTAAAAATGTACATATTCTGAAAGCAAAGATTGGGAGATGGTTTTGTTTTGGTCTCTTCAATGTCTGTTGTTTCTTCCTGCAGGCTCAAAAAAAAAAAGCCTTCTTTCTGTTTCACTGACAGTTTAAAGTTTTTAACTTCTCTTTAAATCTGACCAGGATTCCAAGAAACAGAGAAACAAAAGAAATTTGTTCTAGAAAGGGGGGAGGGGATGAAATTGGTAAATGAAGAGACATGAAAAGGCAGCATGATAATGAGTCATTGAATGGCTAGCTAGTAGATGAAAGTTAGATTCAAAATAATATGGAGGAGAAACATGTGAAGGGTTTCAAGATCCTGTCATGGGAGATTCAATCAAAAGAACTAGGAATATTTAACCCAGAGAAGACTTAAGTGGAACAGCATAATTGCTTAAAGTTTTTACAGGATTCTCACATAGCATAGAAATTAGAATTGTTTGGTTTGATCACAGAAAACCAAATGGGTAGAAGTTTCAGAGAAACAAATTTAAGTAGTATTTCAGAAAAACTTTCCTCTTAATTAGAACTATATTTGGGGCAGCTAGGGGGCACAGTGAATAGAGCACGGGCCCTGGAGTCAGGAGTACCTGAGTTCAAATCCAGCCTCAGACACTTAATAATTACTTAGTTATGTGACCTTAGACAAGTCACTTAACCCCAATGCCTTGCAAAAAGTAAAGAAAAAGAAAAAGAGAAAGAGAAAAAGGAAAAAAAAGAAAAAGAACTACATTAAAGTTAATAATCTGCCTCGGAAAGGAACCTTATCTATGAAATGGAGATGGATAATAAAAACAACTAACATTTACACAATGTATATAAAATGCTTTACATAAACATCTCATTTGATTTTCATAACAGCATTATGTGGTAAATGTTATGATTAGCCCCATTTTACACATGAGAAAACTGAGGCTGAGAGAAGTTAGGTAACTTGACCAGGGTTATACAGCTAATAAATCTCTAAGGCATGATTTAGACTCATTAAGTCTCTTGCTCAAGAGCCATCTCCTTTATGTTAGGGACTATGTTTTATCAATTTTTATTCTCCATATTTTCAGTACCTATCTCAGAGTAGGTGCTGAATAAAGTTTGTCGACATTATATTAAAATTTATAATTCTCCTCCATCCGTTACTAACCCCAACATGGTAGATTACTCATATTTTTGCCACCCACCTATGGAGACCTCTAGAAGAAAGCTTCTCACCTCATCAGCTCCTTGCCTTCATTTACACTCAAGTGTTTATCTTTTGAGGTTTAAGGAGGCAGAGACTTTGGCCTAAGGCATTTTTTCTGGTTATATGACCAATGTTCAACTATTTGTGTATGTGTATGTATATGTGTGTTTCTAATAGCCAAACCTTTTTGCTGTCATTTCAGGATCACAATATCCTATCTTTCACTGTGTGAGTAGAAGTTCTCATGAAGAGGTTCCTGAAAGCTACTGTGACCCCAGCACCAAACCGACTCCTGAGGAAGAACCCTGCAATATTTTCCCTTGCCCAGCCTTGTAAGGGATATAAATGGTTCTTCTCTTTGGTTTACTTTTTTTTATCAACTTTGACTTAAAACCTTCTGTAAATTTCTAATCTGGGAGTTTGGATTGCTAATATTATACATCAGTTTATCAAGGACCTATGATTTCACCAGTGTCAGAACTCCCAATATGGTAACTCCCTCCACTGATATGCATTACAAGTGGTCTATAACTTAAAGTCTTAAGAAAGTTGCCTGAGGCTCAAAATGACTTGCCATGAACACATTGCTACTAAATGCCAAATTTACCACCATACCTACTATGTGATGTGATTTCTACAAAATAGTTAACAACTTAAAATGAAAGGCACTGTGGGAGTAATGGACAGAGAACTGGCCTCAAAGCCAGGAAGATCTGCTTCTGATTATGACCCTGAGCAAGTTAGTTAATTAATTCCTTTGTACAACTTTCTGAGACCACAAAATAGAGAGAAGGTGCTGAACTGTATTGGAAGAGGGAGTGTCCTCACCCAGGAGATTCTGATGCCAACAAAATCACAGATCTAGTTCCTATGGAAGGAAGGAAAGAAGAAAGGGGGGGGGGGAAGGACGAAGAGAAGGAGAGCAAGAAAGTGAAGGAGGGAGGGAAAGGAAGAGAGAAAAGAAGGGAGGAAGGAGACAAAGGGAAAGGAAGAGAGGAAAAGAGTAAAAAAGGAAGAAAAGAGGAAGGAGAAAAAGGGAAAGGAAGTGAAGAAAGAAGGAAAAAGAAAGAAGGGAGAAAGGAGACAAAAGGAAAAGAAGAGAGAAAAGGAAGAAAGGAGGAAGGAGACAAAAGGAAAGGAAGAGAGGAAAGGAGGAAAAATGCAAACCATCTGTGTACATCATTAATGTTGTAATCATTCATTATAAGTTCAGGATATGGGTTTTGCATTAAACTCTGTGAAGCAAGCATGCCTGTCATCCAGGATTAAGAAGAGAGTTCTATTAGCTCTAAAGCAGCTTAGTGTGCTCCCATGAGTTCTTTCCCTTGCCTCTTCTTGATAAATTGAAATGAAATGACTATTTCATATGAGCTTGCTGGTGAAACATGTAGGCCATTGAAATCACAATTGAACTATATTCTCAGAGTGGCATAGGCACTCCAAGAAGAACACAAGCTTTGGCTTTATATTTTAAGCACTAGGAGAGGTTTTTGTTTGGATCATGAAGTTTGCAAGAGGATTTAGAGGTCAGTTAGGACATCCCCTGCATTTTACAGATGAGAAAACTGGGGTCTAGAGGAAGAGAAATAACTTGTCCAAGCTCACCCAAATATTTAGTAGCACAGCCAAGACTCAAATTCAGATCCTTTGACTCAAAGTTCAAGGTTCTTTCCATTATGCCAAGATTAAGTGTAATTGTTAAATTGACCATGATGCTCATCATCATCATTACTGTAGTAATATATCTGAATAATAGTAATACCATATACTGCTACTAATATACTATTGTTGTTAATCAGTTGTTACTGATTATTCTCTCCTTAATATGAATTAGAAATATAGCTGATGTATTGAAAAGATTACTGAACTTGAATCAGGAAAACCAAAATTCAATCAGGAAAACCATCCTTTAATATACAATAACAATCATAATAATAGTAGTAGCTAGTACTTATGTAGTGCTTTAAGGTTTGCAAAGCACTTTACAAATATTTTCATTTGATCCTCACAAGAAACCTGGATATTGGTGCTATTACTATACTCATTATAGATGAGGAAAACTAAGGTAGGTAGAAATTCAAATGACCTGAAGGATTTAAACTCATCTTCCTGACTTTAGGTCCAATGCTCTATTCATTGTACCACCTAGCACCCCTAGCTTAACAGCTGACTGACTCAGGACACGTGATTTATCCTCTGTACCATTATCAATGCTCTATTATTTATTTACTAAATTAAAAAAGGGCACATTGCAACAGAAAGAGTCCTGGATTTAGACTCTGTAATCTTGTTATTCCAGCTCCATCATTTAGTACCACTATAAATTTTCAATAAGCAGCTTCACCTCTCTAAGCCTCAGTTTCTTTAGCTGTAAAATTTTCTCCAGCTCAAAAATTGATTATCTTTGATCCTAAGTCATAGAGGGATGGGTTAGAGAGATGGAGGGAATTTCAATCCCTAGGAAACCACTGATCCTACTTGTATTTTTTCATTTACATGATGAATTAGGGCAAATCCCTTCTTCTGTGTGAGCTAGTTGAGAGCTGATTTTTTTTGCAGGAAAGGAGTGTGGAGACAGGTTTTAATGAATGAATGAATCCTAAACCTGGTGGCAGCTTGAGAGGGATAAGTACCAGAATAAGGAAGAAGGTACAATGAGGGTACAGTAGGACACTGGATAGGGAAATTATGCTATGGAAGAAGAATTAGACAATTCTGTACACAAGAGATTTGCTCATAGAGTGACAGGCTTACTTAAAAACCAGAATATTTTTAATCCATAAAATATGTAGAATTACAAAAGAAACCAATTATTTTTAAATATTTTTTTCTATTCCAAATTCACTACCTGCTAAAATCTACCCACAGAGACTCCTTGTAGTTCTTTAGACCCCAAGTTAAAAACCCCTGCAATAGAGCAAAGCACTATTCACTTTGGTGAAGTCAGCTTCCAGTAGTCTTTTATAGCTACATCCCCCTGAGAGCAATTTTTTTCAGCTGAACAAAAAAATTCCAACAGCTAACAAAACCATCTTGTATAAATGTTCCCTCTCGCACATTGCCTTACTCATACTTATGTCACAGGGCAGCATATAGAAAATTATTTTTCTCTTCCTTTTGATTTTTCTTTCTAGGCCCTTGTTTGATGGGTTCCTAATCATCTGGCTTAACTCTGTAGGATAATTATGCTCCTGTGAGCATTCCCCCTATTGAGAACCAGGTTCATGTCATTAGTCAATTGTAAGAGCATTCAATTGACTGTTCAAAGGTGCTCACCTTCCAGAGTTCTGTAAACATGAAAGTTAGCTTCTCCGACATTATGAATTCAGTAAGTTCCTTTGAAGCAACAGTCTGATATGATTAATCATTCCCTCCCCTTTCCCTAATGTTTAATGGTAGGTAATCATTTGTCTCTCTGTGTTTCTTATGTCTGTTTTGATGGTTAGCTGGGACATAGGGGAATGGTCAGAATGCAGTAAAACATGTGGCCTTGGGATGCAACATCGTCAAGTCCTCTGCCGCCAGATGTATGCCAACAGGACCCTTACTGTCCAGCCATACCGCTGCCAGCACCTGGAGAAACCAGAAACCACCAGTACTTGCCAGCTGAAGATCTGCAGTGAGTGGCAAATCCGGACAGAATGGACCTCGGTAAATCAGAGTAGTTTAGAGTTTGTTTTATTAACTAGAATTGTATGAAGATCCCTTAACTTATTTCTCCTGCTTTTATAGGGAAACTAATCTGAGAAGGGTATGATGGATCACCTAGTTCTTAAATTATTCATGAAGGGAGTAGGTGGGTGACCCAGTGTATAGAAAGACTCATCTTCCTAAATTCAAATCTGGTCTCAGACACTTATTAGCTCTGTGACACTGGACAAGTCACTTAAACCAGTTTATCTCATTTTCCTCATCTGAAAAATGAGCTGGAGAAGGAAATGGCAAACCACCCCAGTACATTTGCCTAGAAAATTCCAGATGGGGTCGGGAAGAGTAGGACATCATTGAAACCATGGAATAACAACAATTCTAAAAGCAGTCTTTTTTTCAGATTACAAGATATGCTGAGCCCTTGGGCAGAAAGCAGGCTTTTACATTTTAATTCAATTCATTCATTCAGTCAAAATTGAACCTTGATCAGGAGCTGGGATAGGCTAGAAGAGAGACATCTTTAACCTAGGAACAGGGAAACTCATAAGGGCAAGGAAGAGGAACCAGAAAGGTATAGGCAATTTGATAGGCATCAAATGAGAAGGTAAAGGATGAAGCAATAGGCAGATATCCTAACAGGTGGTGGAACTTGAAAGCACGGAAATGAGAAAGATTCTGCCAACAAATGATAAATAAAATACAGGCAAAAATCAGAATCTGAATTTTTTTCTCTGCCCTATTTATTTATTCTATGTTTTTTTCCCCCTGAAAAACTGGAACAATTAACTCCCCCCCCCCATATAGTTTCATTAATGATTTCTTGAAATAGAGCTCTGGAAAGCCAGGCTGTGATAAAGCCCATTGAGATGTAAATGGAACTGTTTGACTACCTTTTAAACCCAAATCACTTTGGCTCTCAATGATTGGCCAATAATAGATATCAAGTTCTCTTCCATGATAATTTAAGAGTCCCATCTTTCAAAAAGCTAAGGGATGGGATATAAAACAGGACCTTAATCCTATAAGTACTGGAATACCAGGCAGGGGAACCAAGACAAGGCCCAGTTTCTAGTACTAGGATAGAAGGCAGAAGCTTTGAGTAAATCACTGAAATAGCAGTGGCTTTTGATCTGCTGTCTCAAGTCGAAGAAAAGGCTTGAATGTCTAAAATGCTTTTTTAAGCATTACAGTCAAGAGGAAAGTAAAAACTTGATCTCAATTTCAAGACTAGAGATGATGATGGGGAATTAGTGATGTTCCAAAGTTCAGGGCTCTGGGAAGTGAAGAGCTCACAACCTACCCTGGAGATGTAAAAGCTCAGATTTTTTAATTCACAAGCCTACAAAGTTCACCTATATTATAGCTCACAAACAGTTCACAGATATAATTCACAGGTCTACAGAATTCTCAGATTAAACTTCATCTGGAAAGTTACCTAAGGACAGACTGAATGACAAAGGTTAAGGCAAGAATGAATGCCTGAGAGAAAGAGGGATGGAAAAATGATAAAAAATATAAAAAAAGTAGGCAGTTAGGTGGTATAGTGGATAGAGCTCCAGCCCTGGAGTCAAGAGGACCTGAGTTCAAATGTGCCTCTGTACTATCTGTATGAACTTGGATAAATCACCTAATCCTGATTGTCTCAAATCCGGGATCCTCTCTAGTGTTCCTCATCCATATTTGGCCACTGACCCAGATGGCTCTGGAGGAGAAAGTGAGACTGGTGACTTAGCATAACAGCCCCTCACTGAAATTCATGACATCACCCCCCCCCCCCCCATGCCATGGTCTTCTTTAAGAATAAAGGACAGGGGTAGCTTTGCACAGTGGATAGAGTACCAGCCCTGGAGTCAGGAACCTGAGTTTGAATGTAGCTTCAGACACTTAACAATTACCTAGCTGTGTGGCCTTGGGCAAACCACTTAACGCCATTTGCCTTGCAAAAACCTAAAGAAAAAAAATAAAGGAAAAACATTACATTGGTATCATCATCATTGTTATTATTATTATTTATTGTTATTATTATTATTATTATTATTGCCTTTCCCACTTCCTATGCAGGGAAGAGTCAGGAAAAATGGAGTTAAAGGGTGACCCTCCCCCCATGTGACTGGAGTCCAGTACCCTCTTTGAAAGATTAAGAGTAGGAAGCCAGAGGGAGGGGTAGAGGTATGGGTTGAGGTTGCTCTTGATGAATTTACATTAAATAATTAGAGGGAATTTGCATCTGAGAAGGCTTATACTGAAAAATCTGGGTCAGAGGAAATCCTCAGGTACAAATAATATTTTCTAAATATTAAAAAACTACATAGATACTTCTCCTTCAACATATAGGTATGAAATCAGACTAGACAGTAATTAGATTAATTTCATGCCATTCTCTAGACACAAAATTCTCCCTTCCTTAGGACAGAATTTGTCCCAATGTTTAAAGAATGAGAACATATTGGTGGGAATTATATTACCCTTGCTGCAAAGTTTAGTAAGTAGTCCGAACAATGCTCTCAATAAACCTCATAGTCTTTTCAGGTAGTTGAGTTTCTAACACTGCAGTTTATTAAGGCAGCTGTTATTGTCACCCATTCAACAAGCATTTATTTATTACATGCCGATTATTCTCCAGACATTATACAAAGTACAAGGTACCAAAAAAAGACAAGAACAATTCTTGCCCACAAGAAGTTCGCATTCTAAAGAAGTTGACATGAAAATAGATATACAGATATACACAGAGTAAATGGATAGTAATCTTAATGGGGAAGACTCAGCTTTCCTTTCTTCTTCTCATATTCATTGTTTTTGAGGTTTCTCTTTACCTCTGCTTTTTAATTTTTATCTTCTTTACCTCAAAATCATGGAACAAGAGTTATAAAACCTAGGTGGTCCATCATGACCTAGTTCTAAAGACCTCCTTTTCTTTCCTTCCTTTTCTTCTTTATTTCTTTTCCCTCCCTCCACTCCCTCTGTTTACTTGCTAAGGAATTATACCCTCACATGTGGATGCCCTATCCAAAGAAATATAAATTCCCATTGTTTAAACCTTGCAAGATATCTTGGAGTTGGGGGGGGGGATCATTTATTCTATCATCTTTTTCCCCGAAAAACTAGGAAAATTAATTCTTTTTGCCATATGGTTTCATTTGTGATTTCTTAAAATAGAGCTCTGGAAAACCTACTTTTGAAAAAAGTTCATTGGGATTCAAATGGAGCAACTTGACTATGTCTTAAACCTCAATCATATTGGCTCTCACTGATTGACCAATAATGGGTTTCAGTCCAAATCTTACTTGGTCTTTGTTTGGGTTCCCTTGGCTTCTAGAGAGTGTAAGTAGCAATTGTTTTGCTTCTGGCCAGAAACCCCTAAGTCTTCCCCTGCCAGACTGATTCCATCCCCACCCCTACCCCCAAGTAAACAAGCTAGACCATCTTTTGCCTCATTTCTTACCTAGCTGTAAATCATTGAATGGATGCTGCTTCAGACAAACTGAGACCTGGGTAAGATTTTAACAAGGTCTCCCACTGAATCTGGGGGTCATCTCCAGTCCTTCAGACCCATATCTTGCCACTGACTCAGATGCCTCTGGAGGAAAGGAGTGAAGTGATTACTTTGCACAGCTCTGCTTCACTTCAATCCACTTGCAAGTCAAGCCATCACCTTCCTGATATCATTGACCTATTTCAAGAAAGAAGGACAAACAACAACAAAATCAGTTCTGCAGTCTTCTCCAATAGCTTTTCCTTTCTTGACTTCAGTTTCCTTAATCATGAAATGTGAATGTTAAATAACTTTCAAATCAGTTCAATTCTGCACAAAGCTCTAAAATCCTTTGCAGTTCTAAAATTTAGCTGGAATCTAATATTTAATCAATCAATTAAGTATGTATTAATTAGGCAAAGGCAGCTAGATGGCATAGTGGGTAGACCACCCATCCTGAAGTTAGGAGAAACTGAATTCAAATCCAGTCTCAACCAATAACTAGCTGTGTGACCTTGGACAAGTTACTTAACCCTGATTACCTCACATCCAGGGCCATCTCTAGTCGTCTTGATTCATATCTGGCCACTGGACCCTATGGTTCTAGAGGAGAAAGCGAGACTGGTGACTAAGCATAGCATCCTTCTCACTCAAATTCAATTCACAAGGATGTCACAGCATCACCTCCTGATATCATGGTCTTTGAAAACAAAGGACAAACATCATCATTATTAATTAAGCTCCATCATCTCTTCAGTGCAACAACCAGGGACAATTTTGGTCTATCTACAATGGAGAATACCATCTGTATCCAGAGAAAGAATTATAGACTTTGAACAAAGACCAAAGACTATTACCATCAAATTAGAAAAAAAAAGTTATATTATTACATAATTTTACTATTTCATACTTTATTTTTCTTCCTTAAGGATTTGATTTCTCTGTCATCACATTCAATTGAGATCAATGTATTACATGGAACCAATGTAAAGACTAACAAAATGTCTTCGGGGGGGAGAAGCAAAAATGGGGAAAAATTGTAAAACTCAAAATAAATAACATCTTTCTTAAAAAAAAAAGAAAAGGGACAGCTAGATGCAGTGGATAGAGCACCAGCCCTGGACTCAGGAGTACCTGAGTTCAAATCTGGCCTCAGACACTTAATAATTGCCTAGCTGTGTGGCCTTTGGGCAAGCCACTTAAGCCCATTGCCTTGCAAAAAAAAATAATTAAGCCCTTACCAGACACTAATTGTGCTGAGCACCAATGGTGAAGACAGTAATAAACAGTCAAAAAGTTCATATTCTATTGGGGAAGAATTTGCATTCTAATGTAAATAACTAGGTCCATGCTAAGTATAAACAAATTAAATTACTAAGAAATCTTTGAAGGGAAGACCCCAGTAGCTGTGTTTTAAAAGCACATCAATCAGATGGCCCCTTGGCTACATGTGATACTCAACACTCTCAAGTGCAGCCTAAACTAAATTAAAATGTAACTGAGTTAAATGCAATTGTTAAAAATTGACAAAATAAATAAAACATGATAGATTATAAATAGTTATGTGATTTTTTTTGAGTTAATATGCAGCTCACAGGTTCTTTATATACATACATATAGTATTGTACAGTTATTTTCATTTATGTCTGATTCTTCCTCTTTAGGGGTTTTGGGTTTCCTTTTCCTTTTCCAGTTGAGGAAACTAATACAAACTGTGCCTTCCCCAGGGTTAAATAATTAATGTCTGAGGCTGGATGTGAACGTAAAAAGATGAGGTCCTCTTCTAAAAAGATCCAGTACTCAATCCATTAAATCACCTAGCTGCCCTCCTTTTCTTTTTGACCTTGACACTATTTATCCACTTTCCAGTCTCCATCTCTACTCCTAACACCTACATCATGGCTGCTGCTTAATCTTCCTGTTTTCTCTCTTCATCTAGAGAGGCCACTGACTATTCTGCAACCAAAGGACTATCAAGGATATTCTGAGATTTTGAGCATCTCTTAATGAAAGGTTTTCTTTATCTTTCCTTGGGAGCAGCCTTAAAGAATGTTTTCCTAAAGACATCATGATATAATGGAAAGAGCACTGAACTTGGAGACAAAAGGATCTGGGTTTGATGCCAGCATCAGATATTACTAGTAGAAACTGACCCTGGGAAATTCATTTAACTTTGAATCTCATTTTCCTCACCTGAAAAATGAAGTGGATTGGACTTGACCACCTCTAAGGTCTCTTCCAGCTCCAAACCAATGATACTATGGTTCATCCAGTTTTATTCAAAGAGATATAGATGACTGTATTTTCCTTGGCGAACCATGGGCAAGGGATTGAGAGGAATATTCCGGAAATAAACTTTGATCATGGGATGGGGCTCACTCTCTCTCTTTGGGGAGAATGAGCCTTTTAAAGGGTATATGCTTGGCTAAAATAATGAAGAAAGAAAAAGATTAAAAAAAAGGACAATAAAAAATGACAATGGGTCAAAGGAAAGAGTAAGGGGGGAAAGTGGAAAAATGGAAATAGAAATAAAATGTAGGAAGAAATAGGCAAGCTTCCAAACTCTGTTCGTAAATCTGTTCCATCCATACTGTTCTCCTCTAGGCTTGCACCATAAATCACATTAGTGCTTTGAAATCTTTAGACTTGTTTTCACTGTCCTTGCATCCAGGAGCTTTTCAAATAGTCACTTGGTTTTTCCTCATGAGAGTAATAATTTATGTCAAGATAAATAGAAAATAATGCAAATCTTATTTATTTTTGCTACTATCTTGAGAGAGTAGGATGATTAAAATGTTTGCATGCTAGTGTCTATTTTGCATTTATTTGCAAGTCTGCTTTAATGTCTGCATGAGACTCAAAAATTTCAAAGTAGATGTGAAAATGCCCAAGATGTTATCCTGATACTCTGTGAATTTTCAAAGCCCAAGACAAACCTCAGTCTTTATGAAATCCAAAGAGTAGGAAAATATTCTGGTGGGAGGAAAGAAATTCCCCCCTACCTCAACTGATTATGGGATAAGGGTCAAATAGCAGATTTAGGGAAATTAGGAAGATGTGAACTGTGCATAGAATATGAAAATTTGGCCAATAAATCATCTTTTAATCTGTTCTCTCACATTTAAAACCAATCTGAAAGTTTGGGTTCATTTTGTATGCTGCTGAACAAGTTATGTTGCCTCTTGAGGCCTCCATTTCCTCATGTAAAGTGAGAGGATTAAACTATGTGATCTTTAAGGTCTAGACTAACATTCTGTTGACTTTTCCTCCCTGGGAAGTCCCAAGTCATATAATATTTAAGACATGGGATTAACAACATTTTTACTGCCAAATGGCAAAGCTCAAAATAATCTAAAATACCTTCCCCACCCCGATTCTATCTATATACAGATGGCATCTTCCCAGCTGCTAAGTATTAAGTCTGTAAGATCAGAAAAGAACATGGGTAATAGAAATAGAGGCACTAAACTGATAAGAAAGGGACTAAAATTAGGGCACTGGAGAGAGTTTTCATGGGCAAAACTATTAGGATCATGGGCATCATTGATTTAGAGCTAGATGAGACTCTTTGTGACCCCATTTGAGTTTTCTTTGCAGAGGTATTAAAATGGTTTGCCATTTCCTTCTCCAGCTTATTTTACAAATGAAATAACTGAGGCAAATAGGGTTAAGTGATTTGCCTAGGGTTATACAGCTGGTATGTGTCTGAGGCCAATTTGGACTCAGGAAGATGAGTCTTCCTGACTCCAGAGTTAGGGTTTTAACTACTGTACCACCTAACCGCCCAGAAGAAACTTTAGAGGTTATCTAAGCTAACTTCTTCATTTTAAAAATGGGGGCCTGGGATAGTAGAGGTTAAATGACTTGAACCCAGGATCTCTGACTCCAAATCTAGCACTCTCATACTACCTCTTTCTCTGATCAGACTCTCCAAGGGGTGTCCACTATAAATTAGGGCAGAGTATACAATCAGACAGAGTGACACTTTCTGAAATTCTGCTTTGAAATGATAACTTGAAACTGATGCCACAATTCATGAACATTTCTCAAAAGACAACACAAAGAGCAAAGTGAATAAAGTGATGGACTTGGCAGTTAGGAAAAACAGTTCATATCCTACTTCTAACATTTAAATGCATTGTGAGTAAGAACAAGTCATTTCATCTTTCAGTTTCATGTTTTTCATCTACAAACATTAAAAAAAATACCTTTAGCGCCTGCTCTTCAGGGTCACAAGGCTCGAAATATATAGTGCTTTAAAACTTTGAGGTATTATGTTTCTGTGATTATTATCATTTTTCTCTGTAATAAATAAAACCTAATATTCCACTGACCTAAATAATATTTTTTCTTTTAGTGTTCTGTACCATGTGGTGTAGGACAAAGGACTCGAGATGTGAAGTGTGTCAGCAATATTGGGGATGTTGTAGATGATGAAGAATGTAACATGAAGCTCCGGCCAAATGATATTGAAAATTGTGATATGGGGCCCTGTGCAAAGAGCTGGTTTCTGACAGAATGGAGTGAAAGGGTAAGATTCCATGGAGTAGAACTTGTTATCTAAGTGTTTTTGTTACTAATTAAACTTCATCACCACCACTAACCCCAATGACTATACAAATATACATAGCATATGGAACAATGATAAAGCTGTAATATCAGACCCAGTCTTTAGCCATCTACTTGAATGATATAAACTGAGATTGCTAGCAAGGCAACGGGCAGCCTAATGGAAGAATGGGCAGGATTCCAGTGGACAAGCGAACAATCCACATGGAAGAAACAACATGAGTAAAGACAAAGAGATAGAAAAGCAGACAGCATGTTTAGGGAATGATTTGGTTAATGCATAAAGTATAGGGAAATAGTGGGAGATAATCCTATTAGTTTTTATTTTCTAAATGTAAGTCATTTTATTCTTTGTAAAACAGCCTCATTGGGACCATTTGTCTCCAAACTTATAGGTTTTGGCATTCTTGTTCATTGTCTGCAGATGTCCAGCTCATGTGGTTTGCTCCCAGTTTCCAAATCATTAGTCATGTAAATGTGAATCCATGAGGTAGCCCCTAGGGCATCTGTGTGACTTATAAGGAGCCAAACCTGAAACTAGAGAGAGCAAATGGAATATACCCAGGAAATGGGAATAGCTGGTCTCCTGAAAATCTAGGAATGGTTCTTGTTTCTAATGAAGGCATTATTAGTCCATGACCCTATTTCTAACTGCATATTTGAAAAATCAGGATTGTTTTGAGCTGTGACATACAGTTGTTTCTTCAATATCCCAGAAACATTGTTGATATGCCAAAATTTGAAAACAAAATTATTGACTAGCCACAATGATCAATAGACAAATTTGAGATCACCTGTAATTGATGAAAGTTATACTCATTGAATCACAGCTTTGACTCATGGTCATATAGTCTATTCCCTTCTTTTTACACATGAAGAACTGAGACCCAGAAATATTCAGTGTTTCCCAGAGTCACATAGACTATAAGGGACAGAACCAGGATTCAAACTAACTCTGACTCCAAATTTGGTGTGCACCATAGTACTCTTGCATTGGTTGTTTGTCTAGTTCATTATGTGAAGAACAAATCAGTCAGTGATTAAAGGATTGCATTAGACTCAAAATGCCTTTGGTACTTGGAAGGCCCACCATGCAAATAACTATGTCCCAAGTCATTTCACTGCTTATTTTTAATGGTATAATTCTATCTGAAAAGTTATTCAAGATTAATTTTACTTGTGCTAAACTATTTTTTTCCTTTAATGATAACATATAAATTGTTCCCCTTTGAAATAAATTTGCTTTCATTTTGATATGTTCCCTTGCTAAATCAAACACTTAATTTGAAATCTTTATTTAGACCCAAAGAATACATTTACCCCCTCTTTCATTGAAGGAGATATTTTTATAATTAATAATTTTTTCCCTTAAAAAGGTTTTTCAGCCATAAAAGTTGAAAGCTAGAAAAACAAATTGAAGTCATGCTTCTCTTTTTTTCTTCTAAATCATAAATGAATTAGTTATTTCCAAGCATTCACTCTCACATCTGTCATAATTGATTTTCTTCCTTTGACTCTGAAAAAATCTCTTGTTCTTTCCTTAAAATATTAAGGATTAGAATCTTGAGCAAACGCAATAGATCATATGCTTTAAATATTTCCCTTATTCGATAATGACTAGTAAAACAATAACCTGTTTAGCCAAAGTGGACAGAAACTTTGATATTTTCTAGCTAATTCAATTTTGTAGTTAATGAAGGGTTGACTCATGTATACAGTAAAACTTCTCTTAATAAGGAAACTCTTTGTAGGATATAGGGATCTGAATCAAGACCTCTCTTTTAGGGGTATACATTCATGTTGGTTGATGCTGTTGTTAATCTTTGTTTCAGAGACCCACATAACATAAAGGACCATCTTGTCATCATTTTGGCTGATTATCCCCAACTAGGAAGCATACATATAATACCCCTCAATACACTAAAACCAACTTTCCACTAAAAAGCATTGGAAAGCATATAAGTGTCATTTTCAGAAAAAAAGTTACATTAAAAGCTGGAGAAAAACAAAGAAGAATTACTTGACTGTATAGCTATTGTCCCCAAAGATATATTAACTTAAAGTCAATCAGTCAATAAACATTTTTAAGCAACTGCTATGTACTATGTACTATCATGTACACTGAGCTAACTACTAGGGATACAAAAAATTCCAAAAGATATTTTTTTTTGAGGAGTTCAAAGTATAATTGGAGAAGCAACATATAAACAGCTATGTTCAGTCAAGCTACATCCAGGATAAATGAGGGCTTATCTAGTATACATGGTTTTTGTTTATTCTGTTTTGTTCAGTCTCTACTAATTACCAACCCCACTCATCACAATGCAGATATTTATTTCTCCCAGTCCTTCAAAGAAGACAGAGCATAGGTAAGTAAAAAGATTCCAATTTACCTCATATATCTCAGAAGAAACTTTTTAAAACACTATTTTATTAACTATAGCTATTCGATCTAGTTTCAAAGCTATCAACCACAGCACCAAATTATAATTGATGAGAAAATAAAGATTTTCCCCTAAATGACAAATAAGAAAAAATCCATCAGGAATCCAAGAGAAATACTGGATATTTCAGAAAAATAAAGTTTTATTAGAGGGATAGGTAAGAAATTCATAAGTATTTCTAAAAATCAATAAGAAAATTGGAAGTTACTAAAATTTGGAGAGGAAGTAATCAATCTATCAACATGAAATTTCATAATAAACTTAGCTATGTGCTGTGACATTAGATTAATTAGATGTGATATTTGTTGACATTGAAAAATAGAGTTAGAATTAGGGAACTCTGATGGTACCCTATTCATTCTCCTCAAGTGTATGTACTATGTTTTTTGTATTGTAGTTAAAAGTGAACATTTTTTACCTTCCCTACTGACTTTTCCAAGGATCAAACGTTATTTATCCTCTTATTCCTCTAGAACCTAACATAATAATAACAGTGTTTGAATGAATGAATGTTCCCTAGAGGCTCGTTAGGGAATTTGAGTACTGTGCAGATCCTCTGAGCTCTGCAGATTAGCTAACTTCTATCAAATAACAGAGGGGTCTAGGATGGACATAAGTTTTCCAAATTGCTCTTCCCCTCAGGTATGGCCAGTTATATCTCAAAGCATACACTTCTATGATTAGGTGTGTTGTTTTCCTGTTAAAATAGCCACAAAATGATGCAATGAATCACTATGGTGAAAGTATATAAACAGAAAGCTATCTTAAAAAACTAAGATATAAAGAAAATTCAGACTGATTACCGCACACATTCTCCTGACCTCTTTAGAATTACAAACTCTTTCTAAACTTTGTTCACCCAATAGTTCTCTATATAATTGATTGAATCTCTATTCCTGTCTTCATATATATATATATATATATATATATATATATATATATATATATACATATATATATATATATATATACATGTATATATATATGTGTATATATATATACACACATATATGTATATATATATGCACATATATATTCAGGGATGTCTTGCATAAAAAGTATTAATCAGTTCTCTGATTATACAGTATTAAAGGGAACAACTTAAAAGAAGTGAGAAGAAGTGAGCTAGGGGCAGTTAGGTGGCATAGTGGATAGAGCACGGGCCCTGGAGTCAGGAGTACCTGAGTTCAAATGCGGCCTCAGACATTTAATAATTACCTAGCTGTGTGGCCTTGGGCAAGCCACTTAACTCCATTTGCCTTCCAAAAAAACCTAAAAAAAAAAAAGAAGTGAGCTAGTGATATAGGAGAAAAATTACAAATGGCCAATAGGTCAAATGACATTAGAGCAAAATTTAACAATGTTATGATGATAGTTCATTATAATTTTATAAACATAATTTAAAATTAAGACTAAGGTAACCTTATAGAAGGTATGCCTGTTTTTAATTATTAAAAAAATCTATTCTTTTGTATCAAGAAGAAAAAAACAGGTGATTTAAATTTCAAAAGAGGATACAAAAGACAGGATACAAAAATTAAATTTAAGGGAGAGCTAGTGTATATTTACAGTCCTCCTGGGAATAATTCAGCTGTGCTAACATGTAAATTAAGCTGGAATAAAAAAGACAAGCCATTTCAAGAGGGTTATTTATGAATTAACTATTATTCCCTTTAAGCTTCCTATGTCTGTGCTACTTAATCCCAGAGATTTAACTCATAATCAAATCATATTTCTGCAGCTGAAATGGCTTAAATATGTTTGGTCGCTACTTCCAGACATTTGTCAAGGATATTCACCAGAATCAGCACTTCCATCAGTGAGCAAGGGTTGCTTTCTATGTCCTTCTAATATAGATCTCATATGTATTATTAAATTATATTTTGCATTTGTAAAGATATTACTATCAATATATTATAGTACTTTCATCAAGATGTAAATATTTCCTGCTCTCCATTGGTAGATAAACTCAATCATTTGTTAGCTAATTGAGAAAAAATATTAACTGATTCTGTTAGTCCAATTTGTGATGGAATTAATGTTCCCTATTGATTGGTAGGGTCTTTCCTCTCTGGAACAAACAAAATGCTGAACATTCTGTTTCCTTATTTTATTTCTTTGGGGGTTTTTTTTAGTTTTTTTTGGGGGGGGTTGGCAAGGCAATGGTTAAATGGTTTGTCCAAGGCCACACAGCTAGGTAATTATTAAGTGTCTGAGGCCGGATTTGAACTCAGGTACTCCTGACTCCAGGGCCCGTGCTCTATCCACTGCACCACCTAGCCACCTCCCTTGTTTTATTTTTAACCTTGATCTTTGGTCACTAGTGTTTGTGTTCCACATAGTGCCTATGTATCCTGAGTAAAACATATTCTCCCTTTTTAATCCTAAAAACCAACTAATCATAATCATTCTGTGTTTTCTGATTCATCATGGAGGTATGGGTAGCAATCATAATTCATTTTCAAAAGTATAAGCTACAACTATTAGAATCCCACAATCTTATCAAGTAATTTCCATTGAATTATCTCCTGTAACGTTCTCCCATATTATGTGGTACAGGTATATTTCTGGAAGGCAAGCAATTCAGATAGTGTTACAAAGCCAGGGGACTAGATGTTAATGGTTGAAAAAAAATACAGCTTAGCTAACTTCTACCAGAATCCATCAATAATTTTTTTCTTGAATAACCTAAAAATGTCAGAGTTTAGTGCTAATGGAGAGAGAGGAATATCCATATACTGATGAAATCACAAATTCTATGATGTGTTGATATTAATGTCATCATATATACAAAATATAATTCAAACTTTTTTTAAAACGTGCTCTGTGGTTTACATGCCTTATTTTAACACTCATGCCCCAGTCAATCATCATACTTTCAATGCTCACTATAGACTTAAATTTATTTGAAAACTTTAGCCTTTCTTTCTCATTATTTTGCCAACCTTTCCTGTCACACACACACACACACACACACACACACAAAACCACTAGAAGCTTCTGTAACCTAGCTCAATCCATCAGGAACAAGTTTAGTTTCTGCTTATTTTGTTCTGTTATAACAAATAAAATCAATTTCAAATTTCTGAGTTATTTGATAACTGGAGTAAGTTGCCAATGGTTTGCTAAGAGAAATAAGCTAACTGAGACTGACAAATTCTTTCATTTAGAACAGATAGGTCAGCACCATTTTGGAGTAAAAGAAATATTAGGAGGGTCCTGCTTTATTACTCCCCTAGAGAGTAAAGTGGAAAAAATCTTTCCAATTGGTTCTAGTGTTTTTACATCTCTATGATAAGCTGCTTGGAGTGTCTGATGAGCACATAAGTCAAGTTTAAAAGAAATCTGCCAAAGAACAGAGTTCATGAGTAGGGAATGAAAAAGAGATTGTGAGACAGAGCAAATAAATGCTGAAATAAGACAGAATCTTGATTGACTCGGGAAGCAGAGAAGAATATTTCCAACGGGCAATAAGTAATTTAATTGGGATATTAGAGTCTGTGAAACCTCAAACAGGAGAAGCATGTGTAAGCTAAGCTGCCTAGGTGTGGCAAGCAAGGGATTGAAAACACAGAGGTTGAGACAAATTTAATTAGCTTAATGAAAAAGAGCTTTCTTTGAGGATATCTCCCACTATTTCTTTATAGAGGTGGGGAATCTTCAGAGAACATTAATATTTCATATGCAACAATTTGGTTAGCCATTCTCTAGGGGGAAAAATCCTGGATTTCCAATTTTTTTGGTTATTACAAAGAGAATCATAAGTATTATTATATGTGTAGATTCTTTTCTTCTTTTATTTCTTGGAGGTATAAGTACAATAGTGGATAGCTGTATCCAAGGGCATGCAGCTTGAGTAATCTCTGGACATTGTTCCATATTTTTTTCTAGAATCCTTTCCATTCATTGAGAAATTGGAGAAGCACAAAAGAATTGAGCTTAGGCCCCATATATAAAGTATTTGGAAAGATTAAAGATTATTATCTTAATCTTGAAATTTTTTAAATTATATTTCCAAATGTAATATTCCATGATCTTCAGGACAAAATGCACAATCCCTTTCTCTGCTCTACTGCTTCTGACTCTATCTCTCCCCTTTAAAGCTATTTAATTGGCAGAAACAGACTGAAAATGTGTCAAAGTAGAATTTGCTTTGGGCTGATGTTTCTGATAATTCTACTGCTGTGCATTATAGTTGTTCTAGAAAATACAACTGATATTTTATAAACTAGATAAAATAACTGAATTTTTTATTTAAAAAAAAAGAATTCTTGCCATATTTCTTCTCCATGAGTCATCTAGACTCCACCTTGTCCTCTGGATTATAGCATACGCAGTCCAATCAAATGCATCCTAAAATAATAACAGCAGCCCTAAATTCTGACCTATCATAGACTAACAAAAATTACACACAGGACCAAAATTGCTGAATCAAATAGTATACACAGTTTTATAGCCCTTTTGGGGAATAGTTCCAAAATTCTTTTTAGAATAGCTGAATTAGTTCACAATTCCACCAACAATTCATGCTTTAATTTGCACTTCTCTTTAAATAGTGATTTAGAGATCTTGTGACTACGAATAGCTTTAATTTCTTCTTCTGAAAACTTCCTGTTAATATCCTTTGATCATATACCACCTGGGGAATGGCTCTTATTTTTATAAAGTCGACTCGATTCTCCATATGTTTGAGGAATAAAACCTTTATCCGAGAAATTTGCTATAAAAATTGATTTTATTTCTCCCTCTAGCATATTCTTATTTAATCATGAATACCCATACCTATGCTTTATCAAAATAGAGAGTTGCCAGAGAACAATAGATGGATGTTCAGATTTGTCTGAACCCAGACTAATATTAAATATTAATTATATTAAATAATATTAAAATATAAATAGACATATTTAGGCATTTAATTCATGCTTTTCCATACACATTTGCATGTATAGTTGATTCAAATGTATGGTTTCATTAATGTAGAAAATTCTGAATGTGAACAAGTACTCAAACCTTGGTCCTCTATCTATTATACCATGTGCTCTTTCTAGTTTGCCTGTTTTTTTTAATTACATTTGATATATCATCAAAAATACTTATTGGTGAACTCTTGGGAATGAAAGTGAAGAATTTGAGAGGTCCTATAAAATTCTGTGATCATAGCTGCCTCTACAGCAAACCTGGCCTACATTAATCATAATTTATTTTTCATATATCCCTGTTTCATTGTCCTGGGAGCTAACTGGTCTAAGAATATACAGAAGAACTCTCCATCAAGACAAAGTGGGGGGGGGGGGGGAATCAGCACTAAGGCAAAAGATTGCCAGGTTCAATTTTGTTGAGTAAAGTCCTCTGTGGTTAATGTACTGAAAACGTGATCTGACCGCACTCAACAGATGAATGTTTGTGTGCTTCCTCCGTTGGCACTAATCTGGTTATTTGATGCTGTAGTTCAGCCCCTACATCGTAATTTCAGATAGGCCTAGGGAGGACATGTAGAAGCTTTCATGGATATCCCCAGCTTGCCCTGGAAAGAAAAAAGAAATTAAATTAGATATTCAAATGCAAAGTATCTGGAAAGAACTATTTGCAGGATAAAATCTTTCACTGAGAGTGTCTTCATGATTACATGGTATGCTGGGATGTAATGTGATATGGATGTAGGACAAAACCCTTACCTTTCCTGTCTGAAGTATGATTATTTGGATTTTAAAAATATGAGATAGGTCACTATTTGTAGGAGGAAGGAAATTACTTTAATTCCTACATTCTGGCAGTCTGAGTTAATTGGTATTTGATCTACCTCATCATCCTTTAGGATAATTTGGGTATCTTACTATTCAGAGCTGGAAGAGATAGCAGACGGTCCAGGCCAAAAAAACTTTTAGCCTGAAATATTCATATAATTGGAGCAAAAGGATTTCTTTTTGTTCAAATTATTTAATTCATTGGCTCCATTCTGCAATTTATTCATCTTAGAATAATGGCTTATACTTGTTGAGGACCTTCAGGTTTGAAAAGCATTCTTTTACCTGTGGTGCAGGTAATGCAATTATTGTTCTCCTCATTCTATTGATGAGGAAAATGATGTACATAAAATTAAAGTCATTTGTCCAGGATCATTCCAAACTATTATGGAAACTCAAATCTTCTGACTATAAAGATTAGTGTTCTTTTTAACTACATTTATTTTTGATCATAGATTTAAACTAAAAGGATTTGAGTTCAAATTCCTAATTTTTTATAAATGAGGAAACTGAAGCATAGAGAAGTTAAGTGACCTATCCAGAGTCACAGAGCTCCTTCTATGTATTACTATACCTTTAGGACCATACCAAGTGACTTGGGGGCAGAGAGTGGTAAATAAAACCCAGACATCCTAGATGAATGAATGCATTAATTACTTTTCTCAGGAAGTTTTGGGTTTTTTCCTGTTTTCATAAAGATATTTTGTCAAACAAAATCACATGAGATTATCCCAAAAGCCAAAATAGTGATGATTTAGTTTCCTATGAATTTATGTTGATTTTAAACAAGCAGCCTGCTTGCTATATGATCATACACAAGTCTCTTTACCTCTCTGGGTCTCATTTCTCCAGATGAAAAAATCAGGAAGTTGGAATAAATGACCAACAACTTCCCTTTCAGCTTTTTCTGTCATCCTGTAACCTTTTGCATTTGTGCCAAATTTAAATAAATTTCTTATAGACAACTCAATGACAAAAACAACAACAGCAATAACAATGATAGAAAGTACCACTTAATGAATAGAAAAATCAAAAATATGTTATAGAATAGTCATAGCTCAGCCCTGCTAGAAGGTGCTTCCTTACTAAAAACTTTTCTTCCCTCACCCACACCTCTGCTAAAAAATGCTAACTAAAATGCAGTTACTTGGATGAAGCTGCTTTTGAATCACAATGTTCAGTCATTTCAGAAGCCTCTGACTCTGTGATCCCATTTGGGGTTTGTCATTTCCTTCTCCAGCTCATTTTACAGTTAAGGAAACTGAGGCAAACAGGATTCAGTGTCCAGAGTCACAGCTAATAAGTGTCTCTGTGAATTTGAACTCAAGTCCTCTCAACCCCAGCACCATCAATCCATCCACTGCACCACCCAACTGCCTATGGCAGATAGAAGACCATTTTTCAAAACTTTAATAATTTACAATACAAAGGAAAAACTATGAAGTATTGCATAATGTAATGTAAATTTGCATTACAATGGAAGGGAAGTATTATTCAAAAATAGTGGGTTTTTTAGGGTTTTGCAAGGCAATGGGGTTAAGTGGCTTGCCCAAGGCCACACAGCTAGATAATTATTAAGTGTCTGAGGCTGGATTTGAACTCAGGTACTCCTGACTCCAGGGCCGTACTCTAATCACTGCACCACCTAGCCACCCCCAAAAATATTTTTCATGAAGGGAGATAATGTGCAGAAATCTACACTCTTAGATAAGGAATTATGGTAGAGATTATTTGGATAAAATTAAAAGGAGATAGAAATAGTAGTTATGGGATTTAGGAAATATCTTATAGATCGCTAAGAGGATAATGCTATCTTAATGCAGAATATCAAGCAAGTTGTGATAGTCACAATAGTAATGTTGGGAGAGTATGGGGCTAGTCAACTATTCTGGTCTCATTTGAAAAAGATGAGTATGTAGTAGCTTTTGAACTTGCCTAACTCATAAATTCTCCTCTCAGACAGCAGAAAAATTAAGTAGAACAAGTTACTTTATATTTAATTCTGACCAAGGGGGAAGAACTAGTTAGTAATATGGAAGTAACAGGAATCTCAGGAGAATGTGTTCAAGTATTTTGCAATTAAAATTATCAAGAAAAAGGAACACTGGACATATTCAAGCAAGCCTTCAAGACTTTAGAATTCAGACATCACAGAGCTACATTTCTATAGCTTGAGATTTTAAACATGAAGCTAATTTGTGAAAGATGAGAAATTGCAAAAACAAATGGGAGTATGACTATATTATCATGAAAAAACCTAATCAGAGGAAAAAGAGAGGACTTCAAAAAGAAATGAAAGTGATTGCACAGGAAATGCTCAGATGAGTTTGGCTTTTAAAGTGATAAACACAAAAGAAGGAAAAAATAGCATATAATGAAGAACAGATATAATAGAATATCACAAACATTTAAGAATAGTATTTAGTAAGGTTGTGATATACTGTTACTTTATAGATACTTTCATTCACTCTCTGTGACTAAGTCCAAAACTCTTGAATTCGCATTTAGTTTATTATTATTACCATTAAGTGATATTTGTATTTTTGATTGCCCTTATCAGAGAATTATTTTCCTTTAGAAAAAGTTTATTAGAGAATTTTGAACAATAGAACAAATCAAAGCCTATTCTTAACCAAATCATGTCCTCTATAAGAGGACTTCTACATGAATGAATCTAATCTAATTATTATAGTAATATATCAATAATGAAGAATGATATATTAGTAATTAATATAATTAAATAAATAAATAAATATTTTGCCATTCATTCCAAAAACTTTTAAGTGACTCATATGTTTGATGTAATATTATTTTTATGATTAGGACTTAAGGTAGAATGACATATATAAAAAAATCATTTCTGTGAGTTAAACTACCTATTGTCATACTTCCCTTGACCAAATCATGTGATTATCAATTGTTTTATGACTTATAATGCCAGTTTCTGTAGATTAGGCTTTCATAGAGTCTACCTGCTACAATAGCTGTTCCATCAACTTGCTATTTGTTAAACCTTGCGATTAGCCCTGCAATGTGCTTTATTTTAAAAAAGAGAGTTCTTTCTAAAAATTGAAGCTCTTTCTAAAAAATTCCTCACTGCTCTGTGACTCTTCCCCCTTATCTCCACCCACTCCAGCTTCAATAGACCCTTCCATATACCAAATAAGTATAGTCAAGAAAAACTAATTAAAACATTGACCTTGTCTGAAAAGAGATTAAGAGATTTGCTCAAGAATCCTCATGTTTGTGGCAAAGCCAATATTAGAATAACCACATCCTTTGACTTATGATGTTTTGCAAATCAATTATTCAATTTTTTAAAAAGACAGTTTAAGCAATAACACTCTCAAGTAACTTCTATCTATAAATACCAATGGAGATAGAGAACTGGACCTGCAACTAAGAAGATCTAATTTCAAATCATGCTTCAGTCATGTGGGAAGTGTATGATCCTGGGAAAGCCTCATTTCCTCATCTGTAGCTAGCAATAACATTCAAATCTCAGGCTTGCTAGAGGAATAAAATGAGATAATATTTTAAAGTGCTTTATAATTGTTCAAGATCTATAAGCATTCAACTATAAATGTTAGCTATTATAATTAGTTGAATGTTGTCCAATGAAAACATTTCACGAGTTAATCAGTACTGAACATAGAATAGTTTAGAATTAGTAGCTACCTCATAGAGAAGCTTATGCATTGATTCAATAAATCTTTAATGAACAAAAATCAAGGAGGTAGACACTATATGTGATACAAGAATATGTAAGGAACATTTCTTACTCTCAAGGAACATACTCTCTAATTAGTAGTGGATGGAGTAAAACTGCTATCAGAAGTCTACAATTTCACTCTTTCTGATTTCCATAGATGCTGTCTTGGGAAGAATTACTTTTTTCTCTTTCCTAAGTTGCCAACTCTTCTTGTCATTTGAAACCCCAATCATGGCTTTTTCTGACTTTCCTGTCATTATCAGTGATTTTTTTTTCCAAAGCTTATCCAAGTCTGTAAAGTTTACCTAACAATCTTAAAATGGAATCTAATGTGATCATAGCTTTTTCAGTTCACTGCCAACAAAAACATTTTAGGTCATATGTGTGATCCAAGAAAAGGTTTAGTGTGCCCAGAATAGTAAGAAGAATCAGTTCTAGTTCTTTAAAAAAAAATGCATTGCATTCACTGTTCAACTAGAAAACAAAAAGTATTACTTTCACTGTGCCTGCCATAGCTTAATAGACAAAGATCTTTTCTAACTTCTTCTCTCATTATTTACTCTGAAACATCTAGGAAACCTCTGACCCCAAATCTTGATTTTATTTCAACCTGTAAGACTGTAATATTCTGCCCATCTTACTTCAAGGAAGATTTTGCTCATTACTGTACTACTGTAACTATTCCATTCAGAGACTGTCCCTAAGAATTTTGTGGATAAAGTAGCTGAAAAACAGCAAACACTAGTTATTTCAGAAGTCAACATATAAAGGTAGAAGGAGATAACTTTCCTTTAAATTCAATTGAATAGGGGCTGCTAGGTGGTGCAGTGGATAGAGCCCTGGCCTTGGATTCAGGAGTACCTAGGTTCAAATCTGGCCTCAGACACTTAATAATTACCTAGCCGTGTGGCCTTGGGCAAGTCACTTAACCCCATTGCCTTGAAAAATCTAAAGAAAAAAATTCAATTGAATAATAAGCTAACAATATATCTCTACAGTACTCATCTGGGTACCTGCTAATAGGTGCTTTTGTTTTTATGTATTTATATTTCTTTTTTTGCTATTTAATCTTTTTGTGTGCTCACTTTATCTCAGTTTTACTCCATCATCATTTGTGTATGTGAAAGAGAAAGAAGAGATGGAAAGAGAAAGGGAGGGGAGGGGAGGGAGAGAGGGAGATATAGAGGGAAAGGAAGAAAGAAGAGGGAGGGAATCCTCTGGATTTGGAATTCTAGCCCTGAGATTCATTACAGAAGATGGGCTAAAATGAGTGCTGATTTTAGAATGAGAAATACCCAAATTGTTCATATCCCACCTCTCAAAGGCTGTGTCTTTGTGTGTTCAAATACATATATATATGAATTTAATGTATAAATATAGATGTAGTCCTTCTTCCCCAACTTCTCATTCTCTTCCTCTTGTGATAATATGAATTTTCATAGTATTTATGAAATAAATTCTGATTTCTCCCATTCTTAATCTCTAAAGATGCATTAGATGAGGTAGGACATGAAAGATCTCTACTGATGTAAATTTTATTTCATGTACACCTTCTCATCTTATCCAATTCTTTCCCATATACTTTTATATGATCATAGATTTAGAAACAAGAGATGGTGGAAATCAGTTCGTTTAATTCCCTCATTTTACAGATTTGTAAATGGAGTCCAATAGAGTTCATATAACTTTCCCAGAGTGACACTAATAAAATAATTACCATTTATACAGTGTGTTAAGGTTTGCAAAATATTTTAGATACTTTATTTCATTTGAGCCTTACAGCAACCCTATGAAAAATATTGATGGTATTATCACCCCTAAACTACAGGTGAAGGAAGTGAGGATCAGAGCTATTGAGCAACTATGTATGATCTGAACTTACTTTCTGTCCTCCAAATACTGTGGCATATTGCCTTTCCTAGAGAAATTATTAGATGTATATCAATCAGCACATATCCTATCTATGTTATTCCTTTTTGTCATTGCATGACCAGCTCCTCTTTCTTTTTTTTTGAAAACTCTAAAGACTGAGGTAAATGGCTATGTTTTTCCTTTTTTTAAGAAAGATTTTATTTATTTAGAGTTTTTCAATTTTCTCCCTATTTTTGCTTCTCTCTCCCGCAAAAAGGCAGTCTGTTAGACTCTACATTGTTTCCATGGTATACATTGTTCTCAGTTGAATGTGATGAGAGAGATATCATATCCTTAAGGAAGAAAGCTAAAGTATAAGAGACAACAAAATTACATAATAAGATAATGGGTTTTTCCCCCCTAAATTGATGGTAATAATCTTTGGTCTTTATTCACACTTCACAATTCTTTCTCTGAATACATATGGAATTCTCCATCACAGATAGCACAAAATTGTCCCTGATTGTTGCGCTGATGGAATGAGCAAGTCCATCAAAGTTGATCATCGCTCCCATGTTGCTGTTTAGGGTGAACAATGTTTTTCTGGTTCTGCTCATCTGGTTCAGCATCAGTTCATGCAAATCCTCCCATACTTCCCTGAATTCCCATCCCTCCTGGTTTCTAATAGAACAATAATGTTCCATGACATACATGTACCACAGTTATTAATCCATCCCCCAATTGAAGGACATTCACTTAATTTCCAATTCTTTGCCATCCCAAACATGGCTGCTATGAATGCAAATAGCTATGTTACACTAGTCAGTGATGAGAATACAAAATAACACTAAAAGCTCTGGTGAAAAGTTTTATACTGGGAGGGGTGAATGGTAGGGGTGGGTTGATTCTGCTATAAACTAGCTGTGTGATCTAGGGCAAATCAATTCTCTCAAGACCCAAGTTTCCTTACCTATAATTTGTTGAGGTTGGATTAGATCATTATGAAGGTCCCTTTCACATTTGACATTCTATAATTTTGAAGTAAATCACTTGAGTATCCCATGTGATGGCAGCAGAAATTAGTGTTAGAAGAGACCAAGCTGAACCCTCATATTTTCCCAGGAAAGCATAGAATACAGTTGACTTTATTACTAGGATTCTACCAGAGGAGATCATCTGTAATGTCAGGAGTTTTAAAAATGAACATGGAAAACCATATAGAACGTAGGGAGAAAATGGTATAAACCCTCTCCTATCAAGGAATTGAAGACTTTGAGGTTTCTTTTCCACTCTTGCCAAGTCCAGATGTCATTAGATTAGTTATCTTCTACTAATGTAGAACAGAGATTTCATAATTCTTACTAATGTCTTTTTTATAGACTTATTCAAGTCCCCAATCTCATACTTTGACCTCCTTTCCTTATATAAATATATGCTTGATTTCCTTTTGCCTGTCTGTTTATCCAAAATTCTGACATTTTGTAGTGAATGGGATTTGGGAAATAATAATAGTAATAAAAATATCTCTTACTCAATGTATATTTATCTATTTTCTATTATAAAAAGTTGCCAATATATGGTAGTAAATAAATGTTATTATACAAATATAATAGTAGAGGTTATTATTCTTATTAATACTCTGATACTCAATGACTCCATGACCTTAATGACATGGATATTCTTTCCATGGGTGCCAATTACAATCCATCTTTAAGCTTCTCATCCCATGTGATTCTTGTTTCTGTTTTTCCTTACTTAGATTATCCCAATTAAACCTTAAAACAATTCACTGAGGTAGGTAACTTTATTATCTCCATTTTAATGATGAGGAAACTGAGATTATGAATAGTTACGTGACTTGCTTAGATTCCCACAACTACTATAGTATCTTCCATCTCTGGTCTTACTAACTCTTAGTTCAGTACTGATTTCAACTATACCACTTGGCCACTGATACTTAATATTATCTGTGAATCCAAGATGTTGCTTTACTCTGGCATTCCTTAAGAGCAGATCTGGTATTAACTTGATTTTATTTGTGTTCTGTCTCATAGTGCTCTGCAGAATGTGGTGTTGGAGTGAGAACACGTTCAGTGGTGTGCATGACCAATCATGTCAGCAGCCTACCCTTGGAGGGTTGTGGCAATAACAGACCAATAGAAGTTACCCCTTGTGACAATGGACCCTGTGCTGGCAAAGTGGAGTGGTTTGCTGGGAGCTGGAGTCAGGTGAGTGAACCTTCTGGTATCTTATTTGGCATATTTGAACCATATAGACCAATAGAAATTGAAAGTAAAGAAGCAAAAAAACATGAGATTATTTTGAAGAAAAGAAAAACTAAACCTGAGAAAATAATGGTATAGTCATTTACTCTGTCCTGTCCTTGGTATGCCCTAGTAAAAGAATTCTTGTTATTAGGATCCTTATTATTATCATTTCAAGTTCTTGTAAATACAGTTAATGAATATCAGAAGGGAACAACAAAACCTAGTTTGAGGTAGTAGAGTTGAAGGGGAATATTATGTTTAATTGTGAAGTAGAAGTCAAGAGGATAGGTCATCATTTGTCTTTCTGGGGGCAGGACAAATATAGTAGCTTATTAAAAATGTTGTTCTTTTGGGGTCAATGAGGAGTTAAAAGAAATTTTGATGTCCCTGTTGCCCTAAAATGCTAGAGGTTCTAGAAGGGAAGCAGGTAAAAGGGTAAGATAGATGGCAAAGGGGGTTACCAGAGAGCATCTCACTCATATAATGAAATAAAATCATATCTACCATGAGTAAATCCTGAGACCTCAAGGGAGGTCTCAGTAGTACAATTTAATAGAGCAAGGGCTAGCATCTCTGTGACTCATATCTAAGAGAAATGACTAGGAAATTCCAAGTGGTTGGTGGCAACTAGGAAGCAGAGATAAGCAGAGTCTTCTTGACTAAGAATAAAGGGAGTCTTTAAGAAGTGAAGGAGGGAGGGAAAGAGAGAAGAAGGGAAAGGGAAGAAAGGCAGGAGGAGAAGCAAAAAAAAAAGGGGAAAAGGGAAGGAGAAAGAAAAAAAATCCAAAATATTTTTAGCTTCTAGAGTTACCAGAAGCCTCATCCTAGTTGGCCATTTATGTATCTCCTCTCTTTTCCTTGAGTATGGTTCTTGACTAGATAATCATATTTATGTCTCATAGTAGTTAGAAATAACTGTGAGAAACATAATGCTCCTAAAACATTCTAAGACTTAAGAAAGATTGAAGTTTTTACCAATCAGGAGATGTCTTAACATCATTCAAACTGAAGTTCCTTGGTTAGTGAGGTAGTAAATATATTTTTAGGGAAAAATAATAATAATGAGCCAACATAAATGTATCCAATAGCCCATAGCAGTAAGAAATGATCCAATATGGTTCATAACTTATAACAAAGCAAAACATTAAAGATAGACCAATCACAATAGGGAAGTTATTTCCTCTAACATCTGGGTTTCATAAATACAAAAAGAAGCAAGCCTAAGGATATAACATGGAGCCAGGGATGAAACAATTCAAAAACCAATCTGTCAACAAACAGAATTCATGAACCTCCCTCCTGGGCTTATGTTGGCTAGATCCCCTAGATAGTTGTACTTTCATCAACTCTTCTTCTCTATCACCTCCCTCCTCTACTGCCATATTCCCAATTAATATAGTGAGGAGTAAAAACATGTCAAATCAACAATGTTTCATAGAAAAAATTATTGACTTGCCATCCTATAGTCTTAACTCTTTTTTGCAAATATCTCTGGCTTCTATGGAGATCCTATAAAAACAAAACAAAACAGGAGACTAATATTAGACAAGGAGGTTTGGGAGAGAGAGAGAGAGAGGTAAAAAGGTTTAGCATAGCACCATTGAAAAATCAATTCAGTAATTGGGAGGGTTTCCTATATTTAAATGAATGAATAATCTGTTATTGTTTAATTTTCTTATTGCTTGTATTGCTCATTTTAACACCTAATCACAGTCTCATTATTTTTACTCTTTTTAATTCACTCCACAGTGCAGTTGAACTGACCTCCTTACTGTCCCTCACATAATAAATAATACCTTTCTCATCAGTTTCTTTGCCCAACTTCTTCCATGAATGAAATGCAACTCCTTTATTCATTCCCATCTCTTAGAATTCATAATTATCTTCCAACACTCAGTTCAAACGTCTTCTACATGAAACTTTCCTGATTCTCTCCCACCAAGTTTCTAGTGTCTTCCCCTAAAATTATTTATTATATATATAAAATACTTATTTTTAATGTACTTTTATAGCTACAAGTTGTCTACCCCAATAGAATTTAAGCCCCTTGAGAGCAGGAACTGTTTCCCTTTACCTTTGTATACCCAATGCCTACCACATTATTTGGCTATAACTGGTACTTTATAAATGCTTGTCAATTGATTATCATTTGCTATCTTGTGAATGCTCCTCTCAGTTCCTCAATTAGAGATTATTAAGTTCTTTTAAAGATAGGGATCATAGTCTCTATTTCTTTTATATCTCTCCTGGTTCGGAGGTCAGGTCTGGATTCAAAGTAAATTTCATTGTTGTGGCTATTTCCTCCTCTAATCTTTCTGTGCTATGTATGGTTCATGCTGTTCCTGTGACCAATAAAGCTGACAGCCAAGCTCCTGATGATGAATGTCTGAGAGCTCAGCTTTTCTAGCCTTAGGATTCACATATTCAGCGTTCATCACTGAGCCTTCCCTCAAAGCCTTTCCAGGTTGGAGACCCTGCTAGAGCTGGTCCTCTTCCGGAGCAACTTTGAGAAGGCACCAGAGTAAAAGGGTAGAGACCCTCCCCACATGGTTGTAGAGTGGAATGAATAAATGGAGCCTCTGAGTACACATGAGTTTTCCAGACAGGTACAAGCAGATACTATTAAAAGAAGCCATTGTCTCTGCTCAGTCAGATTTCCTTCAGAAACAACAAACAGGAAAAGTGATCCAACCCTGAACTCCACAGTCTTCCTCTACTTTTCCCAGCAAACCTGAAGTCAAGTAAAAGTAATTATCTTCAACAAAGGAACATCCCATCAGATCCAGCATCCATTTGCAGAAACCTTTTGCAAGAATGGAATGCAAGATGAAATGTGGCATTTATCTTCCTCAACCTGAGCCACTCAGAGATGTTCCCTTAAGTGAAAGGGACAAGTCTCAAACAGCTTTTTATTCTATTGAAAATCAACATCAGGGAGCAGCAGCCACAGACATTCAGCTCATTGTACATCTTCAGAAGCATAAATGAAACAAGGCATTATCTAGGAGCTATAAATGGTTGTGTTTATAGCCAGGGTAGTCCAGAGCATAATAGTAAGGTCTTTGAGGTTGCCTCAGATGTACCTCATATGTTCATTCTTCCTTCTTTTTCTGTCCCACCCCCTCCTTCATGGGACCATTGCCCGGAGCCCAAACTGCCTCTTCTGGTTAGGGGAAATCCAATTAACAAAGTGATTTAATATCACCCCTTTTTCATGAGAGACTGCATATCTTGAACTAGGTTACCTGAAGAGTGTTGTGTTTGGAGTAAAAGAATGACTTTCCAATGGTAGAATTTCAAGGACAGTGACAGCCAAGAAGGGCAGATATTGGGGTTGGGAGTTATTATCAAATGTGAAGTTCAAATCATAAAACACAAGTAAACATATACTGCTAATATACACTGAACTGGTAAAAACCTACATAAGCCTTCACTTAAGAACGGTGAAAAAGTCACACCTATGAACTACATTTTTTTCGGTGGTGGTGGGTGGGGGACAGGGACAAAAAGATTTCCATTTTGAATTTTTTTCCAGGGACTTTATTACTTTTAAAATGGAGCAGTATGAACTAAATCTGTTTATAATTGTATTTATATCTATCTATATATCTATATCTAGTTCAATGGACATAGTAATGGACTTAGAGTCAAGAATATTTGAGTTCAACTCTGGCCTCTCAGTCTCTTAGACACTGAATCAGTTGTGTGATACCAGACAAATCATTTAGCTCTTTTGCCTCTTTTTCCTCACCTATAAGATAGGAATAATGATAGCACCTTCTTCTAATAATAATCAGGATAAAAATGAAATAATATTTGTAAATGCTTTATATATATTAAAGCACTATATAAATGGTAGATGGAATTTTTATGATATTTTAGAAAAATCACTAAAATGATAAGATTTTACAAATTTTATTTTATTTTTAATTTATGGAATAAAACAAGCCTTTCTATGACATAGTATAATTAAAAAAGATTGTACATGAAATTTTTTATATATTACAAAAGTAAAGATAGCTTTGTGTGCCAGAAATTTCTTGAAGACTTTATTTTATTATTTTTTTTTAGGTTTTTTTGCAAGGCAAATGGGGTTAAGTGGCTTGCCCAAGCCACAGCTAGGCAATTAGTAAGTGTCTGAGATCGGATTTGAACTCTTGGAGACTTTAATAAAGAATGCAAGCAGTTCTACATGATCTAAGAGGGTTCTTTCATCTGTTGGCTTTGGCCTACCATCATCTTTAGAAAAGATTTTCCAAGAAAGTAATTCAAGTGACCATGTGTTGCTAAGCAACCAAAATGAAGAAAACTTCATTCAGACACCATTTGTAGGTGACATCCTAAAGTCAGAAAAAAAATATACGCTAAATTCTACAAGAACAATTTCTGGCATAACACTATTCATGATAGAAAAGAAATATCAATGGAGAATATTTTGAAGTGCCATAAATATGTTCACCATGTGTTCATTAGATATTCCTTTAACAAGACTCCCTAGAAGTGAAAAGTGAATGAGAAATGACATCTACTCAAAGTAGAATTGATGTAATACTATATCTTGCATTACATAGAGATGGTTGGGTGGATGTCCCTGGAGGAAGAACTCACTGAGTTTATGATTTTATTACAACAACCAGGTCTTTGGGGTTTATTTTTCCATAAGCATCAAAGCAAGATTGAAAATAAGCATTCTCATTAGTACAAGGAATATCCAGGTTAGGAAATTTCCCCTTCCAATGAAGGTCATCATCACTGTAATTTATAGTCTTTGCTGTTGTTTAAAATAGAGCTGTCAAACTCATGTTCACTGTCCCAAACTAAGAATTTTTTTTAAATTTAATGAAAAATTTCTTCTTAGCTCACTTCTTAACTCACCTAAAAAGAGGTAGTGGGTCTTAGTTTGTCAACTATTTCTTTTAAGGTCCTTTTCATATGCACCAATTTAATGTTGAAACAACAAAAAAGTGCTTTTTGTGTAAAGGAAAAAAATATATATAAAATTTTAAATGATTTAAGATATTTCTATTGATATAGAACACTTTGATACCTAAAAGGTATCCAAGAGTTTTTGAAATGAACAACTGCTAATATCTCTGTATAAAAACACATCTCTCAGGCAAGATTTGGAAATTTTTGAAAAGAAAAATATGTTACATAAAATATTTACAAATCTCTGTGAATGTTGTAGAAAGATGTCTTACTTGTGTCAGAACAGTTTAATGCATAAAGAGACAGAGAATGTATTCTTGTTTATTAAAAACTAGAGATATATGACTGCAAAGAAACACAATTTCAAGGGCACCAGAGATAGACAGCCATGATGATGACTTCAAAGTAGCAAAGCAATATATTACACCAACTAATTTTCATATTCATGTTTTATGACTGAAAAAATGAGAAGTCATATAAATAGCTAGAGACCAAATATGATTTACAAAGGGCTATCAATGTGATAGGGAAAATATATCGAGCTGTAACTTTTTAAGTGAAAATCACTGAGAATCAGAAGACTTTTAAGACATTGAAGAATTAGCACTAGTAAAGGATTTGGGTATAGGAATCAGAGAACAAACAGACATGATCTTGGGGTGGAGGGAACTGAAGAGCTGTTTTGTTGAGTTTATTGGAATCAGTAAACTAATAAAAGATTTCATCTCAGCTATTCCCCAGAGAGAGAATTTACATTATTGGCCAAGAACTGTAGTGACAACTATTGCCCTTCTGCACCAACTAGAGTTAGAAAGAAATTTTACTTAGAGTTTGTATCTGCCACCTCTGGCTTAAGAAAGAAGATTGGGGATGGGAAGGAGAGAGTGGAGGAGAGATGGCACTTTCAACTGCTTTGATATCTTGGTGAACTGGCTTAAATAACTATCCTGAACTGATCCTGACCACAGCATTTGGGTGAATGAATAAGTTTTGGATATGATCTATACAGTCTAGAGAATCAGTTCTCTAGCTTGGAAAGAACATTGAGAGCTAACACTTTATTAACGTAAAAAATTCTTTTGGGACAGCTAGGTGGCACAGTGGATAGAGTACCGATCTAGTAGTCAGGAGGACCTGAGTTCAAATTCAGCCTCAGACACTTAATAATTGTCTAGCTGTGTGACCTTGGGCAAGTCACTTAACCCATTACCTTAAATAAAAGAAAAGAAAAAAAATTTTTAAGTCCTTTCAAGGGTAGTATGGATGACAAATGTGGTAAATTGAAAGAACTTGTAAATGCTAGGTTTGAGTGAGAAAGAAATTTCTATAGCTGAAGAATGGTGATGAGCAGTAGTCAAGTACTGAGCAGTTTTCCATGATGCAGATGTTCTTGATGCATCAATAACATGTAAGCCTGTAGTCCAGAGTTGAGAGGTAGTTTAAAAATGTATGAGTTTTCCTCTTTCACTGCTGGGTTTCTGTCCTTGTGACTCTATTGTTCCCAATAGATACTGAATGCATTGGTGGGAGAATTAGATCCAATTTTATGTATGTGGATTATTTTATGTGTATAATATAATTTATTATTTGTGCATTTGTTTTGATGGAATTGTATCTATAATATTATTTATTTTGCTTTTCATTAAAGAAATGTAGATATTTAAGTCCTAAAAGTCATTTTTATAAGTGCCTAGAAAATATTATTTGCTGTGCGATTGCATTATATTGTGAGTGAGTGACTAGTTGATAGATTTGTGCATTTTCTTTAATGTATTAGTATCTATAACATCATTTAGTCTTTATTAGTATCTGTAGTATCATTTCTTATGCTTTTGTTAACCAAATATTAATATTTAAGATCTAGAAATGTCATACTAAGTGTCTATATAGATAAATATTATTGACTGTGTATTTGCATGATTTTATGAGTGGCAAATTGAATAGTTAGAAAGGATATTGAAAAGAAACCCTAGATTAAGAATGGTGAGGAGATAAAATGTGTTTTCCCAAGAGGATTGCTCCTAAGATGTTTAAAAAGTTTAAATGTAATTTCATGGTGAAGATATATCTGTAGGAACTTGGACCTGCTAGTGTGAAAGCAGGTTAGAATAAGGGAATCATTCCCAGAAGAAAAAATGGGATTTTGATATGCCTTATGAGAGGAGTAATTTAGATATGTTGTAATTTGTGGGTCAGTGGCATCACAAATTGTTACAGATTTTACCACCACACAACAGTCTGCATTCATATTTGAAGTTTGAGGTCAAGTATAGATTCATTATGCCTTGCTGCCTCTCACCTCTACTATATAGAAGTTATTAATTACATTATATTGCAAAAGGTCAAGCATAGATCATTAGAAAGAAAGGTGGGGTGACTAGGTGGCACAGCGGATAAAGCACCAGCCCTGGAGTCAGAAGTACCTGAGTTCAAATGTGGTCTCAGAAACTTAATAATTACCTAGCTGTGTGGCCTTGGGCAAGCCACTTAACCCCATTTGCCTTGAAAGAACAAAAACAAAAACAAAACAACAGAAAGAAAGGTAATCCACATATTATTGAAAAGAATTTAAATGATTTGCTCCCAATCATATAGCTAGAAAGTGATAGATAGATCTAGGAATCAAATGCAGCTCTAATGATTCATTTTTTGTGGCAGAGTCCTAAGAACAAAACCAGTGAAGAATATAGTATAGACTCATATCACTAATAAAAATAAATTCAAAACTCTTTAGTAAAAACTTAGCAAAAAATTAACAGTAACATGATCAAACAGTCATTCATTATAATCAAATTATATCATTATATGAGGGTTGAAAGAATGGTTCAACATTGGAGAAACAATTAGTATGGTTAAGAATATGAAAAATAGAAACACTCCTCCATCCCTGAACTATTTGAATTTATTAACAGATACAGGGTAGGGGGAAGCCTTTGACAAAATACAGTACTCAGTGATGCTAGAAATCCCACAAAGCACAGGCATATTAGCATAATTTTACTTTAATAAAAGGGTTGTCTAAAAACCAAAAGGTTTCTTTGCTAAATTATCTAACATATATAGATATATATCTATATTATCTTCTTTGCTATTTTATCTATTGAAAATTTGTGAAGACAATTTAAAAAAAGATTTATCAGAGCAAGTAAGAGTGCTCATGGAGAAAAGTCAGAAAATCGGACTAAATAGAACAAGATTCCTTGAGAGAATTGTTTTCCTAGAAGTCCTCTTTCTTTGCTTCATTTCTGAAATTGAGTTCTTTCTCTATCTGATTGACATTGCTAATAAGTTGTGATTTTTTGGTGGGGTTGAGGGGAATCTTTTTTTTCTCTAACAATGATGACTTCTCCCATTGTCAGATTTTCCTGTGTCTTATAAATTAGCAGAAGCCCAGGGATAGTTGTTAGATTCTTTAACATTTAGCAGTTGTTATCACCAATTTTTATCACATTTATTTTTAAAAATTAGAACTGTATAAAATGCAGTTTTTTTTATTAAGTAAAGTACAATTTCAAAATCATTGTTTGTTATATTAAATATATATGTCAAAGGAGCTAAATGCAATACATTTTTCAGTGTTCTTTAGTGACTTTATATCAGTAAAAAGCACAAAAGCAATAGGTATTTTGGGAAGGACCTGCTTAGGAAAAAAGCATAGTGGATGGGAGTAAAGAAAGTTTCACCTTAAACAGGTCACTGTCCTTTGCTGAGTTTTAGTTTTCTCATCAAGATTGACATGATATGATATGACATTGGTTTAGAATTGAAAAGAAGTTCAGACTATCTAGTCCAACCCTGTCATTTTATAGATGAGTAACTGAGCAAAGCAGTTGATAAAATGCAGAATTCAAGGTCTATACACAAAACATATGCTATTATATCCAAATTAACTATAAGTGCTTCTTTTGGTGTGCATAACTTTGTTCATATTCCATTTGCTTAGAACATCATCTTTCTATTTGTTGAATACCTACCAATTCTCTAAAGCTCAGCTCAATGCTCCCCTTCTCTATGAAGCTTTTTCTGATCCCTTTTATCATTAGTAATCCACTCCCCACCTCTTAAATTTCATACACTTCCCTGTCACATCTCAAAGACTCTTACATATCATCTAAAGTTGCAGCTATCTGGGTATGTTTCACGAGAGAGCCAACGTGGTGCTACCATACCACTATTACCATGACAACCTTAGAATCAGGAAGAAATGATTTCAAGTCCTGCCTTTAACACATACTAGCTGGGCAAGTCATTTAGCTTTTCAGAGTCCCCAGATAACTCTTTAAAATTGTAACTAAAAGAACAATTGTTGATATTCATGAATGGGAGTTTCTATACTGTGACTTCCCTATGTAGATGAAACTAGAAGTAGAATCCACCTCTCCACACCCTCCACCCCCAAAAAAAGTACATTTTAGATCAGATTAGGCTAGTTAAGATGATACTTACACTCATCTTAGTCTTCTTCAGCTTAGTATATAAGGGAAAAAACCAAGACTGAGCATGCTAACTGGTATCTTAAGGCCAAAATTTGAAGGAAAAAATGCCCAGAGCAATTAATATCTGGATAATATGTGTCTAATTTAAGTTTTGGCATGGTAAAATGGAAAGAACTTTAGAGATTGTCAGGGACTAAATTTTTCCTTTATTTAAAAATTTTTTAAAAATTCCATTTAAAAGTATCTTATTGTTTCCAATTACAAGTAAAGATAGTTTTCAACAGGTTCCAAATTTTTCTAAACCTTTTTTTTCTCCTCCTGCCCACAATCTATTAGCATACACTCCATATCATAAGTGTTTCCAAATCATGGATTTGGAATTGAAAGGGAACTTGGGGGTCTCTTAGTCCAGTCTTCCTGACTTTACTTTGTTGTTGCATTGAGAGATGTGTTGAAAGGGAGAGAAGAGAAAAAAGTTTGTGTGAGACTTTCCTGTGCTGCATTAGCACCTAATTCAGGTTGACATTCCCTTTTGGATATCAAATAATAACATGTTTGTGGTATTGCTCTCTTAAGTGTTTTGGCATTGACTGCACATCACCACCAACTTCTGTGACCTTTCAGAGACAGATCCCTTTTAGCTCTTAATCCTATGTTCCTATAGCTTTTCTCCCCAGGGTTTTTGGGAGTTAGTAACCTTGGCCAGTCTAATCCCCATTCTACCTGAACTGAGACCAAAGGGAGATTAGGAGAAATAAAAATCTGCCTGCTGTTCTTTGCATATCCTAGCCTATATTAACTCAAAGATGCCCAGTGCCCAGGAGCCAAACCTCTTTCTGCCCTCCTCTTCTCTAGCTTCTGGCTGCCTCATTGTGCTGCAGTTAAACATATTAAATACAGTGCATCATTATTCAAGATGCATGTAATATATTGCTTTTGTCCAAACTACCCATTCTGAATGCACAGCTGGAATTTCTACTGGGATACACTCAAGTGAGTTCTATAATTACTTAAGCCAGAAAAGCCACCTGGCTTGTCTGTCTACATTGCCAAGAGCAGGTGGAAAATTCCACCCCTCTTTCTGCTGACTATCCCCTTCTCAGAGGGTCTCACAGACCTGGTCTAGGTTTGCCACTGTGCTGTTTGTCTCACACTTCTGCCTGCAACACTGAACTCTACCACTCCTTTACAGCTGTAGCTTGAATCAATTCTTGCCCATCTGCCCCACTGTAATTCTCCATTCTAGCCAAGAACAATCCTGGCTAGAAGAAGCTTCAAATGCCAGACAGGGGCAGCCTACCAATTTGTTTTTGAAGTATTTGCTCCCATTGGACCCAGCTTTTGCTCCTTGACCTGGGGTTAAGAGCAAGAGAAAAGAACTGCTAACCTGTGATAACTATAAGTTGAGCAGGTACTTAAAGACTTTCCATCTTGATAATATTTAGCACAGCATATATTCCTCTGCTTTAATTTTGAAGGATGTAGGATCATATTCTAGGCACTGTATATATTAATCACTGTTTACAAATATTATCTTCTATCCCTCTGAGTCTCAGTTTCTATCTCTATAAATTGGAAGATTAGGATGATGATTCTAAATTCTCTTCCAGCTCTAAGATTCAATGTCTCTGTGAGATTAGTGACAAATCTATTCCAAATTGGACTTCTCCATATAAATGAAAAAAGAATTTGGTTGTGTGCAAAGGGTGACTGTCCCCCGAATTTTTATAATAGACATTGATGAAAATTGATATAACTATATCAGGTTATTTATGATATTTTACTTTTTCCCTCCCCCCAAAAATGAATACATAGATTAATCTATTTAAAACCTATTCATGTAGAAATTCCATATATTGTTGGGGAAACTCTGAGAGCTTCCTAGATTCTGGCACCATCTTGGTTCTATCCAGAAAGTTCTCCCATATATTGTCTATAGTGTACTGTGAAGTCTTGCATTACTAGCCATCCTCATAACTAGGCTTCAGTCACACCATTCTCTCTAAATTATGCCAGGTGACAATGAGCAAGGACTCTGGATTTTCAATCATTCATTGAGCAGTAGAATGTAGAAGAATGACCATATTATCCATTTATGGTTTTGAGTCAGCCTTCATGTCTACCAAAATGCTCTGCTCCCCAAGGGATCCTTCTGTTTTGATTGTTGGCTACATAGCCACTGGCATAGAGGTGAGGTTGGCATGATGATCTGCAGCTGTATGTTTTATCATTTGCAGTTTACAAGACCAAAATTCATGAAAGGTATTTATATCCTGGTACACACTAAACCAACCTGTCCTGATAGAGCCTCTTTCTACCATATGGATGAAGAAGTTGACTTTTGTTTAAATCATCAAAGTCCAAACAATTAGACTTCCTTACAAGTATGGTTTCTATTGTATGTTCATACTTTTTTAAAAATATAAAATGAAACTTTTAGTTATCTATAAATCACTAATAAAGCTAATTAAGTCACAATGAGGCTCACTCACTAATGAATGACCCTATTGTCTAAGTTTAGTTTTCCTCAAGTCTGAGTAGCTATATTACAAGAACAATCCTGGCTAGAGGAAGCTTCAAATGCCAGACAGAGGCATTTAAATCTCCTAATCTAAAGCCAAAATGTCTCCAAACTCATCAAAAACTCCAAGACCCCTGATCAAAACATATCTAAAGCCTTTTCTGGAAGGTTTCTTCTAACATTTGAAAATTTTTCCCTTCCCAGAAATCCCTCACTGACTATGATGGTGTTGGCCTTGTTTGGTCTTTCTAACTCTTCCATTCAACCATTTGCCTCTTCTATGGCCATGTTTTTGCTTTCATTTTTCCCCCTCCTTATAAAGAAAAATAAGAAAAGATAAATGCTGTTGAATGGTGGGAAAATGTCACAGCCATTTATCAATTTGATTTTACAAACAATTCTCAATTTCTTAAGTGCCTACACCTTGCAAGGCATTGTGATTCTCAAGTGCTTAGGCAAAAAAAAAATAACAAAATAGACTTTATATTTAAGGATTCTTGTTGTTCTACTTGTGGGGGATAGGAGATGGAGGATACACAGCATGTATGTACATGACTATAAGACTTTTGAAGGAAGCTTAGAGCACTAGAAATCATTCAGAAGAATGAAGGAGATGATATGTGAGTCCAGCCTAGAAAGAAGAAAGAGTCAATAAGATAGAGTTAAGCAAGAACATGATCTTAAACAAAAACTTTCTCTGCCCTGAAGGAGTGTACTTTCTAATAGGGGAGAAAACATAAACAACAAGATTCATGAAGTAAACTGCTAACATTCGGAGAACTAAAGACATTCGGGGGGGGAAAATGGCCATTAGCAGTGAAGTTTGGGTTGGGAATGGAGAGAGAGCTAGGAATGGTCTCCTAGAATAAATGGAATTTGAGTCTTGAATGAAATCAGGAAGACTAAGAGAAAGTTTAGGAGGTTGAACATTCCAGATAAAAGTACAAAGGCATGGAGACCAGAGATAGAGAATCATCTGATAAAGCAGATGGGGATGAGCAAAATATTAGATAAAATCCTGGAATACAAATTCTGCCTCAGATATTTGCTATCTGTGGGACCCTGAGCAAATCATTTAAGCTCTCCAAGTCTCACTTTCCACAACTGTAAAATGGGAACAACCATAGCACCTACCTTCCAGGTTTGTTATAAATATCTAATAAGAAAATATTTGTAAAGTGCTTTTGCAAACCTTAAAGTTCAATATAAGAATAAATAATTATCATTGCTATTACTATTGATAGGACTTAGATGACAATAGAAGAAGGGGGCAAGAGATTCAAGGACAAAAGACCATGTATAGTTGAATTGGTCAGCTGTAGATAGACTCATGACTTTGGAAAAAGAAAGGTGATGTCAGAGCAGGAGAAATAGATTGAGGGAACAGGAATATCTCAATCTGTGGCTTCTCCAAGCTAGTGTACTCCAACTTTCTTCTATCTTTTATAGCTGCTAAAGCTTTACTCATTAATTTGTGTCTACATCCTGAAAAACTGACACTTTTACTAACAACTATTGGTACCCTGGAGTGTTTATAGTCTCGTCTCTGACACATACAGCAGTCTTTTAAAGGCATTGTGCCCTTTTCCACAGGACATAACTTTCTAAATGCATTTAAACAGACCATAACAGGAGTTATAAATAGAGATATAAAGTCATTTCTCTACTTGGTCATTTCTCAATATTTTATTAAACACAGTTGCCAGAATTTACTTAAGTAGCTCTTAAGAGTCTTATAAAATTCAACTGTGAAAGCAATCTCCTGTATATTTTCTGCTTGGGTTTGTTCATATTGTCTGAATCTTGGGCTGTGACTTTTATCCCCAAATTATTTCTTTGTTTTAGATCATAGGACTGGAAGGGACATATAAATCATCTAATCTAAATGTGTCAAATATGCATCTCTTGCCTACCATACTCCTGGAACCAGATTAAAATGTAATTGGGAAATGTTTAAATTTTAAAAGTTAAAATTTTGGGGCAACTAGGTGGCACAGTGGATAGAGCACCACCCTGGAGTCAGGAATACCTAAGTTCAAATCCAGCCTCAGACACTTAATAATTACCTAGCTGTGTGGCCTTGGGCAAGCCACTTAACCCCATTTGCCTTGCAAAAAAAAAAGTTAAAATTTTTAAAAATGCAATACGACAATGATAATCTTAATTTGTATTTTTCTAAACCAATATCCAGGGGCATCTAGGCAGTTCATTGTAATCTGGAACATCTGAGTTCAAATCTGATCTCACATACCTTCTAGCTATGTGACCCTGGACTAGTCATTTAATCCCTTATTTGACTTGGTTCCTCATCCGTTACATGGGAAGGAAATGGCAAACCACTCAAATTCTCCTTGCCAAGACAATCCCACATACAAAGTCCATGAAGTCACAGAGATTTGGACATAGCTGAACAACAAGCTGATATGTACCTGCTGGGATCCATTTCTATTTGATCTTGACACCATTGATTTTAGTCCAGTTTCATCATTTTATGATTGATCTGGGAATCAGAGATGTTAATTGATTTGTCTGAGATTACACAGCTACAAAGTAGAGGAAAGACAACTTTTACTACTATGACTATAATTTCTACATGCCTCCTAGCTCTCAAAATTCTCCTTTCCTCCTGTATCTATATTTTCTTTCATAAAATATGCTGGATAATATAATGCTGGATTACTTTTTTCTCTGAGAAAAAATAGATAGCGTAGATAACTTTTGAAAATCTTTCAGTTGCAGGAATTTCAATCTACATAATTACAGTCATCCAATTGACATTTTTCAAACATATCCACAAGGAAATAAAAGAGAGACAAACTGGTATAATAGAAAGTGAGTGTTGTACTTTAGGTCAAAAAAGGCCCATATTCAAATCTATTCTCTGATTCTTAAGGTGATCCAATCTTCCTGAATCTCAGTTTCCTCCTTTCTAATATGGAGATAAATTGAGATTAAAGAAATTCATAGGGTTATTATAAGGTTCAAATGAGAGAAAATGTCCAGTGACATAGCAAAATTGAGTATTTTTTCTATTTCTAAAATACTTCAATGACTAACAAGTCTATTAACCATAGCTTTGAAAGGAGGGAGGAAAGAATGGGTTTAGTTTGACTTGACTTATTCTTAGTGAATACATAACTCTTAGTCATTACACACTTTTTTTTCTAATTTCTCATAAAGTTTGTAATCCATTCTGAAATTTTCCTGGGCAACAAAGTCAAACTGAGAGCTATGGTTTCTGAAATTTTCCTTTCCCCCACAATAGTTATTCAGTTGTTATTCATAGATACGATACTCCCTCCAGTTTTCTGTAACTTAACACCTTCATTTTTTCTTAAAGTATATATGAACACTGATTCAGAAATCAAATCTCTATTTTCTTCAGCACCAAGGGGCATATTCTGGGACTAGAGGTTTGAATTCATTTAAACCATCTCCTATAGCTGCTTTTATTATCTCTTTCGTCTTGAGCTTCAATTCTTTTTTATTTCATTTTTTACCACTAAAGGATTCTTGGTAGGAAAAGCAGCATCAAAATGGAAAAGTTTTGCTTTATTTCTTCTCTTCCATTTACCTTAAGCAATAGGCTCATTTATTCCTTTGTCATTTTGTGTCAAAGATACATTTGCAAAGCACTTTTTTTTGGCAAGTGTCATCTCTTTTCTGAGCTTCGATATTTGGCATACTTTTTAAAAAAACAGATTCATGCCAGCCATATGATCTTCTTTAGTTATTATGTACTTTAACTTCTGAGAACTCCCTATGTAGCCAGATTTTTTCTTCTTTTCTTTTTTCTTCCTTTCTTTTTCATTTGTGTTAGTATATTCAGAATTTCATCTTTTTTTAAGATTATCACAACCTTCTTCAATTATATTACACTTTAGAATCCCTGCCTATTTATTGATTATTCATATTTTTCCATTAACTCTTTGAAATCTTCTTCCTGGTATATTTTACAATCCACAAAAATTGAAAAAAAAAGCCAAATTCTCAGCAACAAGGAAATAAGCAAGCAAACTACATTTTATTTGATCCTATACTGTGATTATACTGATAAAAAAAATACCTGGAGATGAAGTTTCCTTTATCAACGTAAATTTTCACTTCTTGGGCAACTTACAGATTTAGAACAGGTGTGCTGAAACTGGGGGGTCCATGAATTAAAAAAAAACATTTTTGATGATCCTATATCAATAGAATTGGTTTCTTTTGTAATCCTATGCATTTTATTTTAAACATTTTAAAAATTATTCTGAAAGTCCATAGAATTCAATAGATTGCCAAAGAGACCCATGACATTTTTTACGTCCTGTATTAGACAATTGCCTAGTTGCAGTAGTATCAAACTCAAATAGAAACAGATTTCCACCACATATAGGTTCAAAAAGTCTCGAGTTGGCATTATCTGTATTTTGATGTATTTTTATTTATCTTGTTAAACATTTCCAACTTCATTTTAATCTGATTCAGGCTACACCTTGGGTCCTTGGGACTCATGTTTGATTACTCTGGCCTAGAGCACTGAGGTTTAAGTGATGTGCCTAAGATGATATTACCAGTATTGTCAGAGGCAGGTCTTATACCTATATCTTCCTGGCTCTTTAGCCAAGACATCATGCTTCCATGGATGTTAAAAAGATCGAATATTGACTACATAGGTATTCAACTACATAGGAAAAACTATGGAAGTGAAAATGTAGAAATGAAGTTAAGTTTAAAGTAGGAGTAAATGTGTAGACAAATACATGTACAAATACACAGATTAGTAGGCTTTTAATGTGATATAGAATATAATATTCGTTGTTTTTCTTTTTATTCATAAATAAATTTATAATGAAATATATATATATATATATATATGAAAGATCTGTTTTTCTGAAAACTAAAGATACATATTGAGCTTTGCCAGACTTCTCCTTTTGCTGTCAAGAATTCTAAAATATATGGTCACTTTTCCCCAAAGTCCCTGTCACTTCATATTGTTACACATAAGAAATGTCTTTTGATATTTTTGCCACCTTGGGCAGAGTTAAAAGCAGAGTAGCAACTCCTCTCTATTCTCCAGCTTCCAGAAGAGGAAACTGTCAGCAAGGCAAGTCAAGAATTCATCACTTCATCTACTTTTGCCATGTCTTAAGGATGAGACAGTGATTTTCTGGATAACTCTAGCTCCCTATGACTCTTACATCTGCTCTTTGTGACTATTTCAATCTTTCTTACCCCCATTCTCTTCACTGTAAATTTCTCCTCAAGTTCATGAATTTAGTTAAAGGAATATATGCCAATATATATATATGATGTCATATATTTGACTGTTTCATCCAATTGTAGGTATCACAATCCATTTTTGTTCATATTCTCCCATAAATTACCAACAAAGAGGTTTATCATACTGTAGATCTTTCTTCTTTTTCTCCTAACATATGCAAAGAGATCAGTGGAACAAGCTCTCTATTTGTAATCTGTAATTCCCTGTGCCATGCCCAATCTATTATCTCTTCCTAGCTGGCATTTTTGTAATAATTTCTTATCTTTTAATCCAGGTATATTTTTTTTAAAGATTCTATGCTTATCTCTAACACTTTTGACTGAAATTATATCCTTCCATTATCTGCCAAGTCTTAAATGATACCTATGCTAAAATTTCATCTTCACTTTTGTTATCCATATTTTATTCATTTGTATATAATAATCTAAGGTCATTTCTACAGTTCCCAATACTCTTCCTTGCTACTCTTGAGAAGTATTTGAATTATCCTCTGTAATACCCAGTTTTCTAATTTTATTAGAAATTTCTCTCCTTTTTCAAACTTCAGTTTAAAGTCTGTTCAGATTGTCAAATATCCTGATAAAAGTTCTCTCAAAGCTTCATAAAATGCAATTCATCCTTTTCCAGAAATGCATGTCAGGCATCATAAAACCATTATCTAAGAAAAAAATCTTATTCTTTTACACATTCTACATAAAAAATAATTTACATCTCATTGTATTCTTTTTTTTTCCTAGTGGCAAAGCATATAACAATAATTAAGATTTAAAACACAGTCTGTATCTCTGAGTCCTATCTCTTACCCAAAACTTCCAGATAACTAAAGACTCTCCCAAGTTTTATTTCCTTCCAATATTTGTTCTTCAAAATACTAACTATACTGTTTTTCTTCCTAGGTTCTTTTTTAATTTGTCCATTTTTGTCCTTCAAATTCATCTTTACCTTTTTGGTTTGTTTGCTTGTTTTGTGTTTTATGTTTTGTGTTTTTGCAAGGCAATGGGGTTTTAGTGACTTGTTCAAGATTACACAGATAAGTAATTGTTACATATCTGAGGCCAGATTTGAACTCAAGTACATCTGACTCCAGGGCTTTTGCTCTATCCACTGTCCCACCTAGAAGCCCCCTGCCTTTTCTGTTATAAAAAGCAATATTTCTTTTGATTATTTGTCTCTTCTACTCTTCATCTTGTATAGGTAGTCTCATTTGTTCTTTTGTTTGCTTGTTTTGCTATTTTTGCCTCGTTTCCTTTCTTTCTATTAATGGTTTCATTTTCTGTTAGGATACATACTGTTTTCTGAATTCTGTAATACTCAATTATTGGTACTGTTTTTATTACTTCTTCCCCTTTTTTGCAATATTTCCCAGTTCTATCGCATCTTGGAAAGAGAAGTTATTCTCTCCCCTTGATTTCTTTTCTTATCACACTTTTATAAGTACAAACTTAATGTGGATCTAGAAAAAAAAACTTTTATTTTTTTAATGGACATTTTAAATTCCTACTAAATGATCTGTCCAAGGTCATATAACTATGTATTATAGTTGAGACTAGAACCAAGATTTTCTGGTTCTCATTTGAAATGACTTCTTAGCCAAATATATACTCCTCCCAAATATTCCTGTTAAATGAATTTAATTTCAGTTCTTTCCACTATATAATCTAAACAATAAGAATATCTAATAGTACATACCACAAGCTCTAGTTTCTCAGAACTCAGACAAAATAGTTGAGGGGCAGAATATAAGAAGATCTGTTACCACAAAAAGTTAACATTTCCCTTTCTATTCAGTCTTATCTATCCCCTATCCACAAAGGCAATTAAGTTCTTTTTTTTAAAAGGACTTTATTCCTTCCCACAATAGAAAACATTTTTTAAAAATCTTTCCAGGTCCTGAATATTCATAAGTTTTTTATCAATTTTTTTGGTCTTCAGTTTTGTCCCACTCTTTTTCTCCTGTCACTTACCATAATTTTACTTCTTGTTTTGGGGTTTCATCTAGAATGGAACTAATATCTCCCTTCTCTATAAATGTCGCCTTTCTTCCCTTCAGAAAGCTGTTGTCATCCTTGGCTGATTTTCTTTGGGCCTTCTCCTTAGTTATCATTTACTTGCTTATCTCTTAAAATTTCCCTTCTCCCTCCAAATCTCAGCTAAAACCCTACCTTATGCTAAAAGTTTTTTTCTGAACTTCCTTTATGCTATTGTTTTCCCCTCTGAGATTATCTCCAATTTGTTATGTGTATAACTTGAATGTATATAGTTATTTAGATGTTGTCCAAATATTATGTTGAGAACTCTGAGACAAAGACTATTTTAACTTTTCTTTAGTAAAATGCCTCTTTAGTAAAATGCCTAATTGCTTAATAAATTCTTATGCTTACTACTAGCTAGAATTGTTCTTCTCCAATTTATTCTCCCTTCTTTTTTATAGCCTGTTTTTAGCCATGTTCACTAACATTCTTGGTTATCTGCCATTTTCCAAAATTCAGTTTATCAATTGAAATGCCCTCTCACTCTGAACCTTTGGCACCATCAAAATTTTGTCTGACTCCTTTATTTACTCTTTTTGGACAATCATATATAAATATCCTTCTTCCCAGACGCTACATATATTCGGTCCCTTTCTTGCAGAAGACTTTAGTTTACTACTACTTAAAGCAGAAATATTTCCCCTCATTGTATGGTATTACTGAATACCTTTGTGATACCCATCTCTTAAATAGAACCTTTTTTGTATTGCTTATTCTAATTAAAATCCTTTTCTGGGCCTAGATGGAATATGCATACACGCATAAGCATACATGCTTGATATTGTCTTCTTTTTCCAGTTGAGACCCACCTTTTTATTCCTCAACCTCAACTAATGCCTTTACCAGCATTGGTTGTATCATTTTTGACAATGTCATTACAGCCCCAATAATCACTGTTTCATCCCTAAATATAATGAAAACCTTTTTAAATTAAGTTCATTAAGTTCTGGCTCTGGGGATACAAAGATAAAAAGGAAACCCATCCTGCCCTCAAGGAGTTTGCATACTCTTGAGGGTAGAAGGGACACATACCTAGAAAATAAAATATAAAATTTATGCAAAGTAGTAACTGGAAAGAATTCAGTTCTAATGTGAAAAGCAGTTTGTTAACAACAGAAAGGGAATACCCAAGAACACAGTGGAAAGTCAGAGTGCCAGGGGATTGTGAAACAGAGTTGACATAGTACTGATATGAATGGGAAGAAGAAAAAAAGAGAGATAGATCAAGAAAGAATTTTCTGTTCCAAACTTAGACTCCTCTCCACTATTTTCCCTCTCCATCTTCTCCTCTACCTCATTTTTTTTAGGTAATCAGAGTTAAATGACTTGCCCAGGGTCACACAGGTACAAGGTGTTTGAGACCAGATTTAAACTCAGGTCCTTCTGCCACCAGGACCAGAACTATTCACTATGTCACCTAAGCTGTCACTCCCCTACCTCATTTTTAGAGCTGAGAACTTCCCCTCATACTATATGGAGAAATAGAGACCATTTGCTAAGAGTTCTCTGTGCTTTCCTTCTCTGCATCACAAAACTCCCAGACTTTATCTCATTCTTTCTCCTTTCCTCCTGGTTGACATTAAGGAAGTGCTCCTGCTTATTTTGTTTTTGTTGCCTCTGGTCTTCTTCAACAGATTGTTTCTCAATCATCTCCTTTTTCCTTCTAATCTCACTGTAAAGCATGACTCCTCAGCTGTCAACAAATATACCTAAATCTCCCTTGTCATTAAAAGACTTTTATTCTACATTTCCATCCCTTCAGACTATTGTACTTACCTTTCACTGTCTCCTACCTTTCACAGATAAATTCCTCTTCACCTTTTCCTTCCTCTCTTCTCACATTTTAGTCCTTTGCAACCTAGGTTCCAGCTAAACCTATATCACTCAATTGAAATACTGTTTCCAAAGTTACATACTATCTTTTACAAAAACAAATACAATGACAAATAATGGTCTTTTCTCATTCTTTAGCCTTTTTTACCTCTTTGAAGCATTTTGACTAGTGACCACTCTTTTTCTAGATACTTTCTCATCTCTTGGTCTCCATAATAATGCTCTCTCTTCATTTTTATAACTGTCTGAAGGATCCTTCTCTTCTTTACATCAACCATATCAGTCCCCTAACTGAGGATTTAGCCTCAGTGCTCTATCCTGGTACCTCTTCTCTTCTCTTCTCTTTCTCTATCTTCTTTAAGTGACTTCACTAGGTCCTGAGAATTTTAGTTTTATCTTATATAATTCCCAAATCTCTATATCTAGTTTTAGTATCTCTTTTGCATTCCAGTTCTGTTTTTAAACTACTTATTAGATGTTGTGAACTGTTGGCTCATGGACATTTCAAACTCAGTAAGTCCAAAGCTAATCTCATTATCTTCCCTTCCTCCTCCCAAATCCTCTTCCAAACTTTCCCTCTTTTCTGTCAACACCAGCACCAGCCTTTCAGTCACCTCAGTGCATAGCCTTGGCTTCACTCTGTATTCCTCACTCTCAATTATCCCACATATTCAGTCCATTGCCAAATCTTGTCATTTCTTTCTCCAAAAAATTCCTCTCATCTCTTTCCTTATTCATATTCTCATAACTTCTAGTTTGAACTATTCTAACAGTCTATTAATACTCTTCATGAAGCCTTTCCCATTACCCCTGCTGCCAATGGCTACCCCCTTCCCTCTTCTTATAGAAACCCTATAAAATTCCTAATTCAGGAGACCTGACCCATTTTCTTCCAAAACTGATCCAAGCACATCATATTCCTCTCTACCTATAAACAAAATAGTTATGCAAATACTTTGGGCTTTGTCCCAGTGAAATATAATAAAATGTCACCACCATAACATCCCTGCTGGACCATTATGTGAATTCCTTATGACATAGATCCATAAAGAATTTTCATATAAAGTCTTAAAAAGGAACTTGGGGCCACATGATAGATATGGCCCTCAACCTCATTTAAGACAGACTGACTTAAATGAGGTTGAGGACCCAATCTTCAAGTAATCCCAAGTAAGATTCCAAGTGAGGAATCACAAGTCAGAGGTCTAGAGTTTATTTCATTTTTTTTACCATCTATTATATATGTGACCCTGAGCAAGTTACCTAGCTTTTGGGAAGCCTTAATTTCCTCATCTATAAAATAAAGGAATTGAACTTGATAACTCTTTAAGGTCTCTTACAGTTTAAAAATCTATGATATGGGGTTGCTAGGTGGCGAACTGGATAGAGCACCAGCCCTGGAGTCAGAAGTACCTGAGTTCAAATCCGGCCTCAGATACTTAATAATTACCTAGCTGTGTGGCCTTGGGCAAGTCACTTAACCCCATTTGCCTTACAAAAACCTAAAAAAACCCAAAACTATGATCCTCTGATCCTAGCTATCAAAAACTGATGTTTTTTTTTATACTTTGGACAATGAAACACCTGTCAGTTATTGGCAGTTTCTTAAAAAGCACAAGATAAAGGTGTTAATTCATATTAATCTTCCTATATGTCTGTTGGTATGATATTTCTTTTGTATTAGTCTCTGAGTCTCTATCCTGCCCTCTCTATGCATCTGAATTTCTTTTTGCCTCTCCCCTTCATGAGTTTCTGCTTCCCTCCTTTCTCTTCATTCCCAAATCAAAATATAAAAGTTATTTGTTGCATTTATTGTTATATTGATTAAATGGTGTTTTATGTTTAGAACCATATTGTTATCTCTAAACTAAAACTTTTCAAACAAACAAAAAATAAACAAGCTTTTCAGAGCTGTACAGTTCTGCTCTCTAACACCAAGCCAGTTTGTGCTAGATGCAGATCCTTCTTCCCCATGAAGTTCCTCACTCTTTTCTGCCTGCTCCTCCCTTTCTTTGATCCACTTTCCACCTCCCATGCTGTCTTGCTTGAATTGATGAAGAAATTTCCAGTCTTCACTGCACTTCTCCTCCCTAGTAGCAGCTGTCCTGCCTGCACCTCAGCGGGCATTCTTCATGAACACAGGTGAAGGAACTTCCAATATTCCCTTGGAATAACTAAATCTGAATTTCAATTAATTATCTTGGTAGGACTTATTGTTTATTCTAAGGCAACTTCTGATTTAGTTAGGTGGTACAGCTGAACAGGAAAATCTGAGTTCAAATATAGATTCAGATACTTGCTATCACTAGTTGTACAATCTCAGGGAAATTACCTAACTTGTGCCTGCCTCAATTTTTTTTCATCTGAAAAGAGGAATAATGACAGTATCTACCTCCAGAGTTATAGGGGATAAAATAAGATATTTATAAAGTGTTTCATAAATTTTAAGATGTTATATAAATGCTCAAAGTGGTGATGATGCAGTTTAAAGCTTTTTCTCTTATGCAGCCTTTCTTTTGTGAAGTTTACCCATCCTCTGCAAATGACATGTGTCTAATTATCTTATTGAGTGGCACTCATTCTTTTTGTAGTGCTCAATTGAATGTGGAAGAGGAACACAACAGAGGGAAGTGATTTGTATCAGGAAAAATCCAGATACTTTTGATGTGTTGGACCCACATGAATGCTCATTCTTAGAAAAACCTCCCAGTCAGCAATCCTGCTACCTCAAACCCTGTGGTGCTAAATGGTTTAGTACAGAATGGAGTGTGGTAAGTCATTGTCCCTTTAATGTTATTTATACTTTTAAAAATCAAGTATTTTCCTGTCTCCTCACATTACACAGTTCCCCTAGAAGAATCTATGCTATATCAGATCCCTGGATCAGTCAGTTGTAGAGGCCAGAAGATATGGTTTGATCCCAGTGTAGACTTCTATTTAAATGAGATCCAGAGAAAATGCTAAGTTAAGAAAACATTGAGTCACTTCATTTGTGCAGATGGAGCAATACATTTTCAAACACTTTATCCAAGCATACACCCACCTTGAGGACATACACTATATAGATAGGTATCAGGTCTTGGAGAAGTCAACTTGCCCAGCTCAGAGAGATAGAAAACAGATATTCAGATATTCAGTCTGTGAAGTTATTAAAACAGAAGTCTGCTAGCTAAGGGATTTATAATCAACAAGGCCCATCTCAGAGCTTCTCAGGGAACATACTGGAAAAGCTTCTAAGAAGCCAGTTGCCAAATACTACATTTATCCCACTTGATAACAATGCTTCAAGTATTTAACACATCAGTCCAGAAGGAGACTGAAATCCATGTGTTTGATGTGAGAGACATTCTCTCTTTCTGAGAAATGAAATTTGATGATGTTAATATTTGCAAGGTGCTTTAAGGAAGCAAAAACAACATTGATGCTCAAGCCATCTGGTTAACAGAGAACAGAATGAAACAAACTTGTGAAGACTGAGCCAATGGAGATTAAAAATTGTAGGAAGAGCTGGTCTATGCTATGTGTATGGCAGCCAAATGATAGGACCTCAATACAAGGAAATGTGAGAACTCTGGTGAAGAAAGATCAAGCTATACTTATAGAATGATGGGCTCAAAGAGATCACTCATAATGTAGGGAAAAGAGAAACATGATAGATGTTTAAAGAGTACTACTATGGTCAATCAAAGATTTAAGATTATATAAGAAAAGCTGTTTCAAACAAAGCAGAAAATATTTGCAACATTGCACATAGAAGGACTTTGTCTAAGATGGAGCTACCCAGACTTTACATTAAGGCACCAAAATTTATAACATGCTAATAGCATTTATATTTTCTCAATTAGGATAATCCTTAGAAAAAAAAATTGCTCAAAAACCAGAAAGTTATCAGCTGACATACTTTCTCCCAATAACCATATTTCCAGTAAGTTCCTATCCATTCTTGCCCTACTTCGTTCTTCTCCCCAGAAGTGAGCTTGGACAATCACATAGTGTCTTTCACCATGATATTTAATGTATTTAGATCTGTTGGGGAAGAGGTTTATAATAAATTAGGTCAATCTCTACCCTTCTCAGGAAATTCTTATGTTGGAGTCTGAGATCTCTCCTATCCTCCTTCTCTACACACACACACACACACACACACACACACACACACACACCCCAGAATGACTAATTTCAAATTTAGTGTTCATACAGATATTTACAGGCACACACAGTTTCATGAGGCATTTATATGCAGAATACTATATGCAATTTTAGTCATTAGACTTTAAGAGACATATTAGAACTGGAGAGAATTTTGAAGAGGAGGAACTCAAAGGGAATGGGAACATGCAAAATGAATGCAGGCTTTAGAATGGAAGGACAAAGACAAAGAAAGTATGTGATCATTCCCTTCCTTTAAAAAATATAGATCTATTAAATGGAGATGATTTTCCTTAAACTAAACCCCATGATACCAGAAGTAGTTGGAACCCTTTGAAGTTTAAAGAAAGATAAGTTTAGGGCTAAATAAAAGGAAGGATTACTTAATGTAGCTCCATATGCTCATGAATTAATAGAGGCTGAAAATATAAATAGGTTCCCAAATGATTCAAAGGCATTCATGATTGACAGGTCTGCAGTGCAGTGTTAAAGAAAGCAAGGATGTGTTGAGGTACTGAAAACTGAAGTTGGCAGCAACATCCATCCACACACAACGGGCATTTAGCCTGAGGGGCCTTGGATAGGATGTGTGCAGCCATCCTCAATTCCTATGTTGACAGACTGTGCAGGGAATTAGAGCTGAGAAGACCTCAGAGGATATGTGACCTAACTCTCTACAAAAGTCCAGAGAATGAAGTTAGTAACAATTGAGTTCCACAAAAACTCTCATGTTCTTATAAAATTCGGAGTTGGCTTTGTTTTTTCATCAGCAAAAAAGGATAATCTCACAGCATTGCTGTAAGGATCAAGTGAGATAACATGCAAAATATTTTGCAATCATTAAAGATTATTATTATTATTATTATTATTATTATTATTATTATTATTATTATTATTATCGTATTGTCCAAGCTAAGCAGCAGAGATAAGAGTCAAAATAATCAGGTCTCCAATTACAGTGTTTTTTTTCAACATGAATTCCATAGTTCATATAGGACAGATAAATTTTAAGTCATTACTGGTAAGATATATTTCTTTATATTTGTTATTTTAAGTAATTTAATTCTTTTTGCTAAAATAGTCACATGACTCAGCAGTACCAATGAAGGACATTGATGAATTTTCTTACTGGTTGAAATGGATGAACCATGTAAACCTATAAATCTATTCTGAAGAACGATTTTTCCTTAAGAAATCAAATTGGGGGCGGAGCCAAGATGGTGAAATGAAGGGATCTTAGGAGCTCTCTGATAAACATTCATAAACTAAGGACTCTAACTAAACTTTCGAGAGACAGAACCCACAAAGAGAACCAGTGAGGCAGTTTTCCTACTCAAGGTAACCTGGAAAAGAGCAGAAAGGCTCTGCTCCCCGGGGTTGGAGAGGTGGCCTGCCAGAGGGGTGGCCCCCCAGAGCCAAAAAACTTCAGCCTCCCGGAGGCAGTCCCAGGGTGCTGGGAGCCGCGGCTCACAGCAGCGGGGTGAGTCTCCTGAACTACACCCCGGGGAGCTTTGGGCTCAAAGTGGGGGGAACAGCGGGGGACCTCTGCCAGAGGGAGCATTTGGAGCCCAGCCCTCAGAGCACACAGCTAACAGCTTGGTCTTTCCCCAGCCCTGATCCAGGAAACAGAAGTAGGCAGAGCCGGTAAGCAGGAGCCCCCAGGGCATGAGCCCATTTTGCTGAAGGAGGGGAGTGAAGAGAGACTGCAGAGTTCTTCTGTCCTCTGCCTCTGGAACAGGACTCTGGGGCTCTGACCTCATTCAGATCCTGATCACAGTCTAGGCCCCCCCATAGAACATCAGCCCTGCCACCTCAGCCCTGTGGCAGAGAGGGGGGGTGCATATGGTCATTCACAGACCAGGAGGGAGGACAGAGCCTCACACACTGAGACCCTTGTGGGAGTGCCCCAAAAGCTCAGGAAGCACCCCAAAACCAGGCCCAGGCTGGGAAAATGAGCAAGCGGAGAAACAAAAGGAAGACTATTGAAAAATATTTCGCAAATGAGCCCAAGAAGGATCAAAATACTCAGTCTGAAGATGAGGAAGCACAAGCTCCTGAATCTAAAGACTCCAAGACAAACAGAAATAGAGCTCAAAAAAGACTTTGAAAATCAAATGAGGCAGTTGGAAGAAAAACTGGGAAAAGAAAGGAGAGAGATGCAGGAAAAACATGAAAATGAAGTCAGCAGCTTAGTCAAGGAAATCCAAGAAAATGCTGAAGAAAATAGCATGCTAAGAAACAGCTTAGGTCAAATGGATAAAACAGTTCAAAAAGTTATTGAGGAGAAGAATGCTTTAAAAAGCAAAATTGGCCAGATGGAAAAAGAGATAAGAATACTCTCTGAGGAGAACAAATCCTTCAGACAAAGAATAGAATTCAGGGAGATTAATGAATTTACCAGAAATCAGGAATCAATACTTCAAAACCAAAAAAAAAATGAAAAATTAGAAGAAAATGTGAAATATCTCATTGAAAAAACAACTGATATGGAAAACAGACTTAGGAAAGGTAATTTAAAAATTATTGGAATACCTGAAAGTCATGATCAGGAAAAGAGCCTTGACATCATTTTCAAAGAATTACTACAGGAAAATTGCCCTGATATTCTAGAAGCAGAGGGCAAAATAGAAATGGAGAGAATCCACCGATCCCCACAAGAAAGAGATCCCAAAAATCCAACCCCTAGGAATATTATAGCCAAGTTCCAGAACTCCCAAGTCAAAGAGAAAATATTACAAGCAGCCAGAAGGACACAGTTCAAATATCGTGGAACTGCAGTCAGGATCACACAGGACTTAGCAGCAACTACATTGGAAGCTTGTAGGGCTTGGAATATGATATACCGGAAGGCAAAAGAACTTAGAATGGAGCCAAGAATGAACTACCCAAGCAAGGCTGAATGTCCTCTTCCAGGGAAAAAGATGGACTTTCAGTGAACCAGGGGAATTTCAAAGGTTCCTGTTGGAATGGCCAGAGCTGAACAGGTTTGATCGTCAGATACAGGACTCAGGTGAAGCATGGAGATTGGAGGAGAGGAGGGAAATATGAGGGACTTAATGAGGATGAACTGCATGTATAGAAAAATGATACTGATAATATTCATATGAACCTTCTCAGTTAATAGAGCAGGTAGAGGGAGCTTTTATAGTTGAAGCACAGGAGAAAGATGAATTTGAAGATAAAATATGGTGTAAAAATGGAGTCAATAGAAAAAAAGGGAAATGGAATGGGAGAAAGAAAAAGGAGAAGTCCATGATATTTCACTTAAGATTTTTTTATTACAATGAGCTATTGCAATGATGTGGAAGGGGGGAGACAAGGGGGAATGAGGGAACCTTTGCTCTCATCAGAGGTGGCTAGGAGAGGAAACAGCAAACATACTCAATGGGGTATAGGCATCTGGAGTAAGTAGGAGGGGGGGAGCTGGGGGAAGAGGTGGGGATGTGAATAAAGGAGGAGAGGATGGACCATGGAGGGAGAGTGGTCAGATATAACACATTTTCTTTTTTTACTTCTTGCAAGGGGCTGGGATTGGAAGGCCTGCCCAGGACCATAGGGCCAGGTGGATTCTGGGCCTAAGGGGTGGTATGGGGGGGGCTCAGGGCTTCTTGGCCCCAGGACCAGGGATCTGTCTACTGTGCCACTCAGTGACCCTAAAGCAGAGTCAGAGTGAAAAGAGAGAGAAAATATAATACATGGTAGTGGAGAAATAAGAAAGGAGGGAGTTGCGATCAGCAATGGCAACGTTGGAAAAATATGGAAGTAACTTTTGTGATGGACTTATCATAAAGAATGTGATCCACCCGTGACAGAGTTGTTGGTGTTGGAACAAAGACTGAAGCACATTTTTTGTTATTATTATTATTTGGGGGAGGGTGCAGGGCAAGTGGGGCTGGGTGGCGTGCCTGGGGTCACATAGAAGGGTGATCTTTGGGTGTCTGGGGCCGGATTTGTACCCAGGTGCTCCTGGCTCAAGGGCCAATGCTCTGTCTGCCACCCAGCCACCCCTATTATTATTACTATTTTATTTTATTTTGGGTCTTTATTTTTTTTCTTCTTTTTGGTTTTTGCAGGGCAGTGGGGATCAGGTAGCTTGCATGTCACATGGCTGGGTGATTGTTGGGTCTACGGGGCTGGATGTGGGCTCGGGTGCTCGTGGCTCCAGGGCTGGTGCTTTGTCCATTGCACCACCTGGCTATACCTACAATTATTACTATTTTTTTTTATTTTAATTTTTTTTCTCTCCCCTTTACTTTTTTTCGCCCAAGCAAGTCTATATCCATGGGGGGAGGGGTATTTTGTTTACTTGTAAACAAGAATATTTTATTAATGTAAAAAAATTTGTACAAAATGAGAATAAAAATAAATTTTAAAAAAAGAAATCAAATTGACTTCTGTTTTAAAAAACTACTTTCTTGTAATCTTGTTGCACTAGTAAGTCCTACAGCTCATTTCTTTTGAATCTTTTCTTTTAATATGGGTTTCTGATGCTAGTTAGAATGGTACCATAGAAAGAAAAAGGAATGGATTTGGAGCTATAAGATCTGAGTTCAATTTCAGCTGTTCCATTTGTCTGTATGACTTGTCCCAACTCATTTCCTTCTCTGAGACTCAGTTTTCTCAACTACAATATGTGGTAGCTGATCTATATATAGAATATCCCTTGTAATTAAATTCTATTATCTGTTTGACCTCTGAAAAAAGCCATGTAACATTTATTGTGTTCAAAATCAGGAGAAACTGAGAATAAATAATGATGAGGTTTTACTGTTCTTAGGATTACTATCCTATTTCATGTAGTAGGTGGCTCTGTCTCCTACAGATTTACCTAAGACCTACAGTTGGGATCTTTGGTTAGATTTCAGGGATCCATAGGCTTCATAAGACTAACACCCCTGGTCACAAAAAAAGGTAGAGAACCCCTTTTTTCTGAGGCTCTTTCCTGCCAAATATAATGTCTGCAATTTGAGCAAATTACCACTGGGTGAATAGTGAAGCTTTAACTATAAGCTTTTGATCTGAATATTTTTTAAAAAAAAGCAGTTTCCCATAAACACAAATCAATGAGGATATAAATAAAGTGATTTCCTTACATTCTTTTTCTTTCTAAGAACAGAAATATAAGGGTCAGAGAGGGACATGGATTTTCTCCTTGAAACAGCTACCTAAGGTCCCATGAAGCCATTAAAAAAAAACAATGTTTATCTGTGTAAGCCTGACCCCTATGGAAGCATTTTCATTATTCATATATTTTTCACCTTAATTAGAATTGCATGTACCTGCAAATGCACATATTCAGGTCAACATTTAAGATGACATACATTTATTAAGGACCTTTTGTGTCCAATGTATTATGAGCTTAAAAAAACAAGAAGTTCCCCTACCGACCCAAAAAGACAGACAAACACACACACACACACACACACACACACACACACACACACACACACACACACACACCACTCAGTATGAAGAAAAGCTGCAAACTAATTAGCCTTTCCCTTACTCCAACCCCAATTAGAGACAATGAACTACTTAAAATCATAGGATCCTAAATTCTTCTGTCTTCCCTTATTCCTTTCAGTGCTCCAAAAGCTGCCAAGGTGGATTCCGGGTACGAGAGGTGAGATGTCTATCAGATGATATGACACCAAGTAACCACTGTGACCCTCAGTATAAACCAGAAGAGAAAGAATCTTGCAATCCTCAAGACTGTGTCCCTGAAATTGGTAAGTTGGAAATCCTGGTGTGTGAACCCCCAATTTTTCATCTAAAGGAGAAAGTATTCAGGTACCTTAAGTACTGTCATATATTAAGAAAAGAGGGAAAAAAAGCAAAAGTAAAAAGAAAAAAGTCTATCTAGGTGTCACAACACCAAACCTGCAAAATGAACCTAGGAAATGAGGATATAGTTGGGTCATCTTAAGGCATATGTATATGTACATTTTAATAGAAACCTTCTGGAGAAATGTCCGGGTTTTGGGGTCCATTATAATAATGATTCTGATGACAGAAACCCTAAGTCACAATAAGTTGGTAAAGAGATAATGTTTAGGTAATCATTACCTATATCTGCTCCCAAGATTTACCCTTGTCTAATGGCTTTTCTGATTACAAAAAAAACAAAAGACAAAGATTTCTCTGTACAGCAGTTTATCATTTGAGCTATGTAAAATGATCTATGACCAGCCAGTTTTATTTCTTTATCCCTCACAAATATGTCATGAATTTTATATAACTATATAAATATAATATTTACATATATATATAAAATTCCCATATATCTATTTAAATAGCTGACAGATACAAATACACTGACCTTATTATAGTCATTCCTACTCTTCTGATAAGTTATCATGGAAATGTTTCATATGGATGAATATAGACAGATAGATAGATGGATAGATAGATACATGTATGTGTATATGTGTGCAACAGATTCAAGACCTGAACCTAAGCCCAACTGACTCCCAGGAGAGCCAGCCCTCTATCCATAATGAGACACTGTCTTTCTTAAAATATCATTTTTAAAGGATAAATTGTATACGTTAAAAAAAAAAGTCATACATTTCACCCTCAATATGCAGGAGATTTTTCTGCTAGCACACTTGATTAGATTAAATCAATCTTTGATAACAAATTACACTACTTTTTCCTCGTTGAGTTAGGTTTCTAGACTGTTGCTTTATGCCTAGAGGCCCATCAGAGATATTGTTGATATACCCACTTCTTTGAGCTTGAAAGATATATTTTCAACACTCTGACCCCACCTACCTGAAGTTAAACAAAGTAACTGTTCACATCTTCTTCTACATTGTTTCACTGATTTGGAAAATAAAGTTTATGGGTCCTCCCAAAAACATTAGAGGCCTGAAAAGGAAGATTTAATAGGGTGGTCTCAGCACTCTCCATTTACCTACTTTGTCATGACTTTGAATGTCCAGGTATACACAGGAGGTGAAAATATTTCAACTACAAAAAAGCTACCAGAAAGGCACAGGAAATTGAAAGGAGGATATTTATTGCCACTTTTCTCTCTTTCACCCCAGATGAAAACTGCAAAGACAAATATTACAACTGTAACGTGGTGGTCCAGGCCCGGCTCTGTGTCTACACCTATTACAAGACTGCATGCTGTGCATCCTGTACAAGAGTGGCCAACAGACAGTCAAGTTTTGTAGGGCATAGATAATGCCCATTCCAGTCACTGTGGAATTGGACAGATATAAGCAGTGTTGCTGTGGGTGTCTCTCAGCAGGTTCTGTCTGGCTTGAGAGATCCACAAATACAATTTCATTCTATCAGTTAAATATAATTGGGGAAGGGGTATCTGGGAGTATGTTAGGGTTGGGAAAAGGATGCTCTCAAGGGTTGCCTCATCCTTTGAACATTCCCACTGATTAATCCTATCCTATGGGCTAGGATCAACCAAAGGCCCTCATGAGAAACATTCAGCCAAGCTGTCATCCCCAACACATTCTAAACAGATTGCTGTTGACACAATATTTGTTGCTCTTGGTGTTTGTGGATGTTCTAAAAATTAGTGGACTAAAGATAGACTGGGGAGAAGTCATTTGGTATCTCTCAGCCTCCTTGAACTTTACTTATCTTTTCCTTTCTCTTTATCTATCCTTATCACCACACTGCAGTTGTAATTTTCTGTGTTGCCTTAACAAGGATCACATACCCTTTCTAAGTCACAATGCTGAATAACCTAATATCTTTTCACCAGGATATACAATACCAAATGCATGGGAAATTTTCATTCTAGAAATGAGAATTTGAGTAGAGGCTACGAATTCTCTCCCCAAAGTCTTTTTCCCCAAGACTTTTTCCTGAAAAACTGACCAGAGTTCTCTCTCCCACCCCACCCCCCAGGAGTATACACAAATCATAGATGCATGGACCTCCTATGGCTTTGCCAATGAAGTAATATTTAGTAGGCTGAGCAGCTAGTAATTTGATTATCTGAAATTTTCACTCTCTTTTTATTCATCTACACAGGAATTTTTCTTCTTTGTCCCATTGACTAATAGCACAATTTTATTTTGTGTTCATAAATAGTTTCTAGAGCTTAGGGGAATCTTAGAACCCATCTGTTCCACCCTTTTCACCTTACAGATAAGGAAACCTAAACCCAAGAAATGAAGTAATTCCCCTGAAGTCATGCATCTCGTAGAGTTGCCAAGGCAGAATTTGAACTTTGAATACAAATTTAGACTTCTTTCCATTAGTCTACTTTATAGAGCACCTTACAGTTTATAGAGTGCATTCCTCACAAGCTTCTTGAAAATCAACACAAGCATGATTGACTCTATTTTATAGATGAGGAAACAGGCTCAGGGAGTTAAGACTGAAATCCTGCCTCTGTCACTTGGAGTGTTACCTTGACCTCTCTAGGTCTTAGTTTACTCATCTGTAAATCCATGATCCTGTGTTCCTATAAATGAAGTCAATCAGTCAAGCAAGAATTTATTGAGCATTTAACATGTACCAGTGAGATCTCATTCCAATGGAGAAAATAACTTGTTAATAACTAGATAAAAATGAGTATATACATTATACATGGGAAAGGACTACCAGCTGTAGGAATGGGAAAAATCTTCTATTAAAGAGATTTGAATTGAATCTTAGCCAGGGAAAGTTACATGAGGTTCAGGAAATAGAATATTCCAGGTATGGTGACTGGTTTCTGATCACAGAAATGGATGGTCAACTGTGAAAGCCCAAGACCTTGAAACCAAGTCTAGTATGCTGTTTAGGGTAAAGTTCAAGGTAAATTCCTAAATATCAGAAGCCTGCTTCTATACATTGTTCTTATTTAGTTGATTAGTTATGTCTGACTCTTCATGATCCCATTTGGGATTTACTCCTCATCTTGGGCACCTGGATTCACCTCTCTGACAAAGGGGGGCAAGCTTATGACAGCTTCCCTATGGAAACATGTTTTCAAATGTGAAAGCCTTCTTCAGAATGATTTCTCTGTGTTTTTCTGAAATGGGTTCTTTCTCTATGCCTCCTCTACCCCTTTCCTCACACACAGGTCTATATACATGCAAATGGTCTAAAAGGGGCTATAAGCATAAGCCTTTCTAACCTCAGTTTCTTCCTTTATTCAGAAGCTTATCTTTTCCCTCCTAAGACTTACCAGAGTAAGGGACCCAAGGCAGACTCAGAGTGAACTCTTCAAAAATTCTGTAATCCAGTATTTTCACAGAGATTTTCTCCTCATGTTGAAAAGAATTTCAAGCTAAATCAATTTAATCATAGGAAAAACTTTATCCTATTGACAACCAAGGGACCTAAGTATATCTACATTTTCTGGATAGAAAAGAGATTCTTACAGCTGAACCATTCCACAAGTTCCCAATAACTTGAAAATCCTTCTAATGAAATTTAGTTGCATCTTAAAGGAAATGGCAGCTTGGTTATTACTGACAGTAGCCTGTACTCTCAGGCAGCTTTGAAAAGGGACTACTCATCTGAGTCTGCCAAAATTCTCTTTGGATGATAAGATGCATGCATTGATCCTCAGTAGCTCTAATGAGATTCCCCAACTTATCTCAGTGTCTATTGGCCCATTGTAAACCCAAGTGGATAAAGAGTGGTGGTCCCATGTAGAAAGACAGGCACCTATTGGATTACTCCAGATCATAGTTTGCTTAGATGGATGTGTTATTCTAGCATTCCTCACAGTCATAGAAGTGGTAGTCTCTATAGGCTGTTAGTAAGATTAATTTTCTACTATTACCCATAATAGAATAAAGAGCTTACTGCAAAGGCTCAAAAATGAGTCAGCAATATGATGTAGAAACTGCAAAAATTAATGCATTTCCAGGCTGCAAAAGGACAATTATAGAGATCAGAACAAGGAAGTTCATAGAATCTTGGGAATAGAGCTGGAAGGCATTTTTCGAAGTCGTTTAATCAAACCTTCTTATTTTACATATCAGGAAACTCAAATTTAGAATGGTTAAATAGCTTGTCCAAAGTCAGACATGTAATAGTAAAGGTAGGATTTGAATCCAAATCCTCTGACTCCAAATCCAGGAAGTTTTCCATTGTTCTTTGTAACTCATTGATTTTCCTGATGTGCTTTCTCTATCTTAGACTGTATCTGGAGTCCGTTGATTCTTGACACCAGCTTTTTATTTTTTGAAATTTTCTGCTTTCATATCATCTTTATTCCCATGTACATCCACCCAGAGAATCATCAGTTATAAAAAGGAATAACAAAAAAAAATAGGAGGAGGTGATGCAGTTCAGCAAAATTAACCTACAAATTAACCATCTCTGATATGTGTTGTATTCCACACTCAAAGAACCCTACACACCTGCAAAAAAAAAAGGAGAGGAGAAGGTTGATTACCACATTTTAGAAGGGACATTGATAAGCTGGAATGGGTACAGCAACACAACTGGCAAGGTCAATCAAATTCATGGATAAGCAATAGAGTTGGAGACATATACCTTGAGAACAAAGAACTGTGCTGGGGAGAGGGGGAGAAAGCTAGGTATCTGAAGTATTTTCATGCAGTGGCTTTGATTCTGAGAAGTCAAAAGGGGACCCAAAAATACAAGTTACAGCTTAACATAAGGAAAAACTTCCTAACAAAACTGTCCAAAAGTGGAATGAGTTAGTAAGCTCCTCGTGGCTGTATGTAGTAACTTGCATTCATGATTTGGGTAGAGATTGAATTAGATGATACCTAACTTCCCTTCCAATTCTAAGCTTTGATTCTATGACTCATTTTGGACAGCAATAGACCTGACAGCAGCAGGCTGGAGCCCAGAAGTCCACACATCAAGAAACTTTACATGCTGTAAAAGAGATTAAGCTACAGTCACCACTGGCTTAGCTTGGTGAGAGGAACAGCTGGGTTGTTCAAGGGGATCATAAGCTATTCCTACCAGAGGCAAGGCAGCAGAAATTATAATCTCTCTAGGGAATACCAGCTAGGCAGCCTCCTTGCACAAAGGAGGAGAGCTAATATGTGCCATCTGAAAAGCATATTTTAAGGAAGATGGTGAGCAGTTAATTTCTGCTTCCCTGGTGATTAGAGTTAGAAAAGATGAAGTTTAAATTGTAGCAAGGAATATTTAGTATAAGCAGTAAGCATAAAGAAGTATTTTCTAATTGTTGAACACTAGAGGAGGCTCCTAATTGAGTTTATGATAATGTGAAGAATAAGTCTCATATTTGTTCTTAAGTGCCCTCTTGCACAGAAGTAAAGAAGTCTCTGAAATGAGGCATCATCTAAACTCTCTTATTAACAAACTTAGTAGTAGAGAAATTCTAGGATCAGTAATTTAGAACTGGATAGAACCTACAGGACCTCTAACTTAATGTCCCCATTTTACAGAAGGGAAAAGTGAAACTCAAAGAGCCCAATGATGTTCACAAAGTTCACCCATGAAGTACATCACAGAGTGAGCAGCAAACTTCAAGTATTCTGATTTATAATCCATTATGTTCACTGTACTGCACCACACTATCTCCAAAAGACACTTTCTGAGAACAGTAAATCAAAGAGGAAAAAAATTTGAATCATAATCCTGAGAGTTCAAAGAGACCTTTGAGGTCACCTAGGTCAATCTCCCCCTTTTTCAGACTGGGAAACTGAGTTTTAGAGAGATGAAGGGACTTCATCAAGGTCTAAATCTATAAACCAACACATTCCTAAATGAACTAATAAGCATTGCATTTAAGTGATGCCTTCAATTTTATTTTCATTTTTTAAGTTGCTTACATCGAGATTAGGTTGTGTACCACTCTCCCAATTTTCCGATGTCAGTCAGTGACCCTAGGGAAAGAACTGTCAAAATTCCTGTCAGGCAAAACAATCAGCATTTCTGGCTTCCTCAAGACATCTTGAGTCATGGGAAATAGGCAAAAGTTATTTAGTGAGTAAAAATCCAGTTATCACAAATATCCAATTCAGTCAAATTCTGTTTCAACTATTATTTTAGCATCTAAATGTTGTAAGATATGGCTTATCTGGAAGGCAATAAAACTATTGAACCATCATTAATGAAAACAAGCATGCCTTCTTCAAGGACAGCTGGGATAAGCCCTGATTTATGGCCTGAATCCTTAAGGATGCATTATTATAATTATTATTATTACATTCTTTCTAACTTTAGGCTAGGCTAGGGTAAAAACCTTTGGAAATAGTAAAATACAACCCTCGCCTTGACTGCTAAGGAAAAGGAGAGCCAGAGAAGGAGAGAAACTTGGCAAAGGGTACACAGCTAGTTAATGGTAGAACTTGAACTGAGCATACCATTTCATGACCAAGGTCTATTGATCTTTTGTCCTACAGCTCACTGCTGCTGTCTCAGTTTTACTAGGTCTTTATTGGAGGAAAATGATTCCATGCTGATCTAAGAAATGTTTGTCTTTTCACAGTGGACCACAATAGAAGTTCTCATTTTCTCTCTTTTCCCTTTTTTCTCCCTCCTTTCTTTTTTTTTCTCTCTCTCTCTCTCTCTTTTTTCTCTCCCCCCACCTTCCCCATTCTCCTGACTCTTTCTCACTCTAGGAAAAAAAATATTAGATATGAGATAATCGACTAAGAAATTCATATATCATTTGCTTGCTTGGATAATCACAATCATAGCTTATATTTGATTAGTGTTTTGCAATGTGAAAAGAACTTTCCCTAGAACAACCCAGTGAAATAGATAATACAAATATTGTAATCTTCATTTTACCAATGAGGTAACTGAAATAGTAAAGTGTCTTACCCAAAGTTATAAAGCTAGTTAGTAAGCAGAAACTCAGCAGGGAATTAAAGTTCAAATCTAATGCTTTCTTCTGTGATTCCACAATTTCTCTCTTGGAAAATTCAATATATTCAGTAATGATGATTCACTCTAGCCAATTTTCTCAGATCAATCCAAATTCATCTTTCAGCATATTAACTCTCCACATGAATGAGATAATTAAAATGCCTTCCACAAACAGATTTCCATTTAACCTCATCTCCAGATTCATCATCATCCGGTTTGGCAGAAGGAAATACTTTGTGATAAGTTATTATTTTGTTATTTGTAAATATAAGATGTTTATAGGAAATATGTATTCGGAGCTATGTCACAGAACAGGCCTCTGCACCAAAATAGTTTATTATTTAGAATATGCTCATTTTTTAAAAGGAACCTAACAGGTATTTATTTACATATACAATCTACATTTGTGTAAAATTATTTGATTATATACTAAACCAGCTTCCTTGAATGTTACAGCTTATATATGTCATACTGTAAATCCATAGCTACCATTGTTTAACTTTCTCATTAGCCAATCTCTTTGAATGGATTTAAAGCAGAGTATATGTTATAATACTATGTGACTGAGCTCAGGGATTTTTATCCCTAGCTTTGTAATTGAATAACATCTGAATTGCCACCCTTTTCATCTTGCATATCATGTTTACTCACTGATGTGTTCCCCCTTCCCCTCAACTTCATACCATGTCACCCTATCCTCTATCACACACACACATACACACACACACACACACACACACACACACACACACACACACACAATTTGTAGTGGGAAATAGTTGATCTTTTCCCCCCCTGCCTCATTTCTTCCTGGTGTGTGGGGATTTTGTGGGGAAGTATGGGGATGGAGAAGAATGTTCCTTTGTCAGCAACATCAACAGAAGTTTCTCTAAAGGCTGGATCAGAATAGGAAGGATGCCTAAAGAGATACCACCATGTCAACTGCTTTGACCAATCCTTCAGAATCCCAAACTGGGAAGAAATTATGCTCTTGGCTGCAACAACTGAAGTCTCAGAGTTTATCCATCATAGCTGGGAGTAATTTCCTTCAAATAAATCTACTACTACCCTTCAAATCACCTGTATTTTAGTAAAATTAAAAATATATAATGTTTTTATATATAGATATATCTAAAAAAAGAAAGGTGTGTTTTGAAAGGGGGAAGAATTATGTGAGTAAATACAGTAATTTTCTATGTGGTAAAATTAACTATTTTTGTTTATGACTAATTTATTTTTATTATTATGAAAAATAAATAATTAAAATATCAGTTTTGATCAATGTATTTGTTCTTTTTCCTCTGGCATAGTACAAGTTCAGTTTGTTACTTTGAGTATACACTTG